>NC_133727.1:6546442-6650243 GCF_048934315.1 Petromyzon marinus | reverse complement strand
GGTCGTTACCTCGTCACCCCCATCACCCTGAGTCGTTACCTCGTCACCCCCATCACCATGAGTCGTTACCTCGTCACCCCCATCACCCTGGGTCGTTACCTCGTCACCCCCATCACCCTGGGTCGTTACCTCGTCACCCCCATCACCCTGAGTCGTTACCTCGTCACCCCCATCACCCTGAGTCGTTACCTCGTTACCCCCATCACCCTGAGTCGTTACCTCGTCACCCCCATCACCCTGGGTCGTTACCTCGTCACCGCCATCACCCCCGGGTCGTTACCTCGTCACCCCCATCACCCCCGGATCGTTACCTCGTCACCCCCATCACCCCGGGTCGTTACCTCGTCACCCCCATCACCCAGAGTCGTTACCTCGTCACCCCCATCACCCCAGGTCGTTACCTCGTCACCCCCATCACCCTGAGTCG
This sequence comes from Petromyzon marinus, assembly GCF_048934315.1. Lineage (NCBI taxonomy): Eukaryota > Metazoa > Chordata > Hyperoartia > Petromyzontiformes > Petromyzontidae > Petromyzon > Petromyzon marinus. Next base: position 6,649,816 of record NC_133727.1, on the reverse strand, counting down.
TTACCTCGTCACCCCGAGTCGTTACCTCGTCACCATAATCAAACCCGAGTCGTTACCTCGTCACCCCCATCATCATGGGTCGTTACCTCGTCACCCCCATCACCCTGGGTCGTTACCTCGTCACCCCCATCACCCCGGGTCGTTACCTCGTCACCCCCATCACCCCGAGTCGTTACCTCGTCACCCCATCACCATGGGTCGTTACCTCGTCACCCCCATCACCCCGGGTCGTTACCTCGTCACCCCCATCACCCCGAGTCGTTACCTCGTCACCCCCATCACCCCCAGTCGTTACCTCGTCACCCCATCACCCTGAGTCGTTACCTCGTCACCGCCATCACCCCCGGGTCGTTACCTCGTCACCCCCATCACCCTGAGTCGTTACCTCGTCACCCCCATCACCCCGGGTCGTTACCTCGTCACCCCCATCACCCTGAAGTCGTTACCTCGTCCACCCCCATCACCCTGGGTCGTTACCTCGTCACCGCCATCACCCCCGGTCGTTACCTCGTCACCCCCATCACCCTGAGTCGTTACCTCGTCACCCCCATCACTCCGAGTCGTTACCTCGTCACCCCGGGTCGTTACCTCGTCACCCTCATCAAACCCGAGTCGTTACCTCGTCACCCCCATCACCCTGGGTCGTTACCTCGTCACCCCCATCACCCCCGGATCGTTACCTCGTCACCCCCCATCACCCTGAGTCGTTACCTCGTCACCCCATCACCCTGAGTCGTTACCTCGTCACCCCCGAGTCGTTACCTCGTCACCCCCATCACCCCGAGTCGTTACCTCGTCACCCCATCACCCCGGGTCGTTACCTCGTCAACCCCCATCAACCCGAGTCGTTACCTCGTCACCCCCATCACCCCCGGATCGTTACCTCGTCACCCCCATCACCCCGGGTCGTTACCTCGTCACCCCCATCACTCCGAGTCATTACCTCGTCACCCCGAGTCGTTACCTCGTCACTCTAATCAAACCCGAGTCGTTACCTCGTCACCCCCATCACCATGGGTCGTTACCTCGTCACCCCCATCACCCCGAGTCGTTACCTCGTCACCCCCATCACCCCCATCGTTACCTCGTCACCCCCATCACCCCGAGTCGTTACCTCGTCACCCCCATCGTTACCTCCTCACCCCCATCACCTCGGGTCGTTACCTCGTCACCATCACCCTGGGTCGTTACCTCGTCACCCCCATCACCCCGAGTCGTTACCTCGTCACCCTCAGTCGTTACCTCGTCACCCCCATCGTTACCTCAGAGCTGAGTCCGGCCGCTTCGCGTCCACTGCGCAATCCGATGGGATGAGAGAGTGGGTGAGAGAGGGGTTGAGAGAGGGGTGAGAGGGGATGAGAGAGGGGATGAGAGTGTGGGTGACAGAGTGGGTGAGAGAGGGGGTGAGAGAGGGGGTGAGAGAGGGGATGAGAGAGGGGGTGACAGAGTGGGTGAGAGAGGGGGTGAGAGAGGGGATGAGAGAGGGGTGAGAGAGGGGGTGACAGAGGGGGTGAGAGAGGGATGAGAGAGGGGGTGAGAGAGGGGGTGAGAGAGGGGGTGACAGAGTGGGTGAGAGAGGGGGTGACAGAGGGGGTGACAGAGGGGGTGAGAGAGGGGATGACAGAGGGGTGAGAGAGGGGGTGAGAGTCACAGGGGATGAGAGAGGGGGGTGAGAGTGGGGGTGAGAGAGGGGGTGACAGAGGGGTGAGAGGGGGTGACAGAGTGGGTGAGAGAGGGGGTGACAGAGTGGTGAGAGAGGGGTGACAGAGGGGTGAGAGAGGGGATGAGAGAGGGGTGAGAGAGGGGGTGACAGAGGGGATGAGATAGGGGATAAGAGAGGGGGTGACAGAGGGGATGAGAGAGGGTGTGAGAGTCACAAGGGATAAGAGAGGGGGTGAGAGTCACAAGGGATGAGAGTCGGGACGACCTCGCCCCGTGCGACGAGTAACCCAGCGCACGGCGGACGAGGGTGTTGCTGGTGATGATGGTGGTGATGATGGTGGTGGTGTTTCTTAATGGTGGTGTTGCTGATGGTGGTGGTGATGGTGTTGTTGTTAATGGTGGTAGTGATGATGATAGTGGTGATGGTGGTGTTGCTGATGGTGGTGGTTGTGATGATGGTGGTGTTGCTTGATGGTGGTGGTAGTGATGATGATGGTGGTGGTAGTGATGATGATAGTGGTGGTGTTGTTGCTGATGGTGGTTATTGCTGGTGGTGATGGTGGTGGTGATTGTAAACGATGTGACGGTGATGACGATTTTACCGCAACGTGATGGCGCGCGCTGGAGTCGCTTGCTGATTACGTCGCGAGGAGGAGGAGGCGGAAGAAGGATAATGAGGATGTGACGTCACGGCGACTCGGTGGTTGTTGTTGGTGGTGAGGATGATGAGGATGTGACGTCACGGCCACTCGGTGCCTCGTGAAGTCGCCCGCTGTTGTTGCTGCTGCCCGGTGGTGGTTGTTGGTGGTGGTGGTGAGGATGTGACGTCACGGCGACTCGGTGGTTGTTGTTGGTGGTGAGGATGATGAGGATGTGACGTCACAGCGACTCGGTGGTTGTTGGTGGCGGTGAGGATGATGAGGATGTGACGTCACGGCGACTTGGTGCCTTGTGGAGTCGCCCGCTGTTGTTGCTGCTGCCCGGTGGTTGTTGTTGGTGGTGAGGATGATGAGGATGTGACGTCACGGCGACTCGGTGGTTGTTGGTGAGGATGATGAGGATGTGACGTCACGGCGACTCGGTGCCTTGTGGAGTCGCTCGCTGTTATTGCTGCTGCCCGGTGGTTGTTGTTGTTGGTGAGGATGATGAGGATGTGACGTCACGGCGACTCGTGCCTTGTGGAGTCGCTCGCTGTTATTGCTGCTGCCCGGTGGTTGTTGTTGTTGGTGGTGAGGATGATGAGGATGTAACGTCACGGCGACTCGGTGGTTGTTGTTGGTGTTGTTGTTGGTGAGGATGATGAGGATGTGACGTCACGGCGACTCGGTGGTTGTTGGTGGTGGTGAGGATAATGATGATGTGACGTCACGGCGACTCGGTTGTTGGTGGTGGTGAGGATGATGAGGATGTGACGTCACGGCGGCTCGGTGGTTGTTGCTGGTGGTGGTGAGGATGATGAGGATGTGACGTCACGGCGACTCGGTGCCTCGTGAAGTCGCCCGCTGTTGTTGCTGCCCGGTGGTTGTTGGTGGTGAGGATTATGAGGATGTGACGTCACGGCGACTGGGTGGTTGTTGGTGGTGGTGAGGATGATGAGGATGTGACGTCACGGCGACTTGGTGGTGGTGAGGATGTGACGTCATGGCGACTCGGTGCCATGTAGAGTCGCTCGCTGTTGTTGCTGCTGCCCGGTGGTTGTTGTTGTTGGTGAGGATGATGATGTGACGTCACGGCGACTCGGTTGTTGGTGGTGAGGATGATGAGGATGTGACGTCACGGCGACTCGGGTGGTGGTGGTGAGGATGTGACGTCACGGCGACGCGGTGGTTGTTGGTGGTGAGGATGATGAGGATGTGACGTCACGGCGACTTGGTGCCTTTTGAAATCGCCCGTTGTTGCTGCCCGGTTGTTGTTGTTGGTGGCGGTGAGGATGATGAGGATGTGACGTCACGGCGACTTGGTGGTTGTTGGTGGTGAGGATGATGAGGATGTGACGTCACGGCGACTTGGTGCCTTGTGGAGTCGTCCGCTGTTGTTGCTGCTGCTGCCCGGTGGTTGTTATTGGTGGTGGTGATGATGATGAGGATGTGACGTCACGGCGACTGGGTGGTTGTTGGTGGTCGTGCTGGTGAGGATGATGAGGATGTGACGATGCAGGCTTCCCCCCTCCCCTCCCCCCAGACTTTCCTGGCTCCCATCGTGACGTCGCTGGAGCGCTCCCTTCGTTGCTGGCTGCGGCAGCCGCGGCCGGTAGCGAGGACGAAGAGAGCGAGACAGAGACACAGCAGAGAGCGAGACAGAGAGACACGCAGAGAGCGAGACAGAGAGACACGCAGAGGGAGCGTGCGGGCATGGACGCGGCGGAGACTGTGCACGGAGCCATCAGGTGACGGCGTGGGTCGGGGGCACGGAGTGAGCCCCCCGCTGCCTGCCCCCCGTGTCTCTCTGTCTGCCCCCCCCGTTTGTCCCTCTGTCTGCCCCCCTGTTTGTCTTTACGTCTCCCCCTACCCCCCGTGTCTCTCTGTCTGTCCCTCCCCCCCCCCCCCCCGTTTGTCCCTCTGTCTGCCCTCCCCCCGTTTGTCCCTCTGTCTGCCCCCCTGTTTGCTGTTTGTCTTTCTGTCTCCCCCCCCCCTCCGTGTCTCTCTGGCTGTCTTTGTCCCTCTGTCTGCCCCCCTGTTTGTGTTTCTGCTCCCACCCCCCAACCCCCCCCCCCCCCCAATTGCTGTCAGCAGCAGTGGCGGCCCAGGTCCATGACCTCACGGTTGTGAGTCTTGGGCTCGTGTGGAGGCAGCGTGAGGGCCTTACCGCACATTTGAAACCGTTGTGGTATTGGCAGCATGGTGGCACGGGGTGTTTTCGCACGCTTTGTTTGCGCTCCTTGGGTTCTTTCGGTGAAGTCACGTGGGTAGGACGATGACAGGCCACGACGTTTCGATCGCAACGCGAGCAATCGTCATCGGGTGGGACAACCACAGCAAGGGAAAAACAAAAACCTGCTGAAGTTGGCCGGTGGCGGTGAGGATGACGAGGATGTGACGTCACGGCGATTGAGTGCCCTGTGGAGTAGCCCGCTGCTGTTGCTGCTGCTGCCTGGTTGTTGTTGTTGGTGGTGGTGAGGATGACGAGGATGTGACATCACGGCGATTGGGTGCCCTGTGGAGTAGCCCGCTGTTGTTGCTGCTGCTGCCTGGTTGTTGTTGTTGTTGGTGGTGGTGAGGATGACGAGGATGTGACGTCACGGCGACTCGTTGCCCTGTGGAGTCGCCCACTGCTGTTGCTGCTGCTGAGTGGTTGGGACTCGTTTTCAGCAGGACCCTGCTGCCACCATGGATTTTTACTTCAAGATATTTACGGCCAATTGGCGTTTATACAAGTGGGAGGGAAACGGGAGCGCCCGGGGAAAACCCACGCGTGCGTGCAAGGGGGCAACACTCTATCCCCGTATAGTTGGAAACAGATGGCCATGAGTCCACTTGCTGGACTGCCTTCTGGCGGGGGCCAGGGTACAGCACCTCGATGCCCAACGGGAATGGAGTTTTCGCAACATTTGTGCGATCCACCGACCCTCTCCTCCACACAGCTCTGGATTACAGGCGTGCGTCGCCACGACCGCCCGGCTAACCTGTGTGCGTCTATTCCAGCGTCACAGCTTTGGTTCCGCAGTGGCGGCATTGATAATATAATCTGATCGGGGTGGCCGTTTGGGTGGGGGGCGGGGTGCTGCTGTGTAGCTTTTCCCGCCCACATTGTAGAAAACCACCGCCACACGTAACCGTGAGCCGCGCGTCTGCGCCGCAGGCTGTTTGCGTCGATTCTCCTGCCGCTGGCGCTTGCCCTGGTCGTGCTGATGCTGGCGCTCGTCACGCTGCTCTTCCTCGTGCGCCAGTGGATGGTGTCGAGCCGAGGCGACGCGCCCCTGGTGGTGGCCTTCTTCCACCCGTACTGCAACGCCGGCGGTGGTGGCGAGCGGGTGCTGTGGTGCGCCCTGAGGACCCTGCAGAGCAGGTAAGGGGGAGGAGCGGAGCTCCTGGCACTTGTGCGCGGTATGCTGTGCGCGAGTTGGCGAACCCGTTTTTCTCGGCCCGATTCCCCTCCGGTGACGGAATCGTGCCAGAATAAAATTGCGCGCGTCTTGCGCTACGTCTTCAGGTGTTGCCGATTCTGCCACGAGGCCGTGCGGGAGGGCCTGTGGCACCGTTTGTCGCCAGCTATCGTAGTGTGTGGCCGTGTCGCTTCGGTTCTCCGCGGCGAGCGCAGTATCTTCAAATACAATGGTGCTATGCCTATGCTCTCTGGTTCTTTTCGGTAAAGTCACGTAGGTAAAAAAATAAAACAACGAAAATCAAAGAGTATGGATCCGTGCAGTCACGAAAGCTTCAAATCTAGAGGTGCTATGCCTTTCTAAATTAATTGAACGCTGAACCGCTTGTGCGTTCCGAGATTCGGCAGTGAACGGGACACCCCACCCGGTGATTTGCAGACATCTCGGAACGGAAGAGGGTTAACGCGAGGGCACTTTTGCACGCCAGATTCCACACGATGCTCAATCGAGGCAGGACCTGGATCCCGATGGCAAGGAGACCAAAACAATCCGGAGTATTTGTCCTTATCACACCTTATCCTATTGCGATTCATATAGTGCCTTGCCCAAGGCGCTGAAAAAAGATTTTACGATTTCTACAGCAGAAGTGTGATGAGATGAGTTGACGAGAAAGATGGCGGTGCATGCAGATGATGATGAGTGAAATAACCGATGATAGAAAGTGACAGTGAGTGGTTAATGACGAGTGAGTGTTATGAATGGGTGGGGAAGTTGGGATAGGGGTTGACGGTGTTAGTGATGGGTAAGGGAAGAGGCGTTTGGGTAAGAGAGGAACAATACGCGAGGTTTTTAGGGAAGAACGGAAAATGGACAGTGAAGTGAAAAATGGACGGCCGACGAAGCATGTTGGTCTACCCAGTGGCTCGTCAGCACGAAAGTGGGCCAGCCAAGCCACAGCCCATCCGCACCGGCGATGGCCGTGACGTCACAGAGTTAGCCGCCCGCCACCCTTCCCCAAATCGGCCTCTCAGCCACGGGTGAACCTGCCAGCGGCCGAAGCTCCGGACGGCATCGCCAGAGGGATCCTTGTGAATCGTGTTGCCGCTATCGCACCACTGTGAGGTTCCGTGTTACGGTTTCGCAAACGGGAGGATCATCGTGCTCGACCGCGGACGATCCCAGACTGTGATGACGATGATGATTATAAACTAAAAAACGATTTAAATTTTTTAATCAGATAAAGCCCACTGAGCAATTAGCTTTTTTTCAGAGGCGACCTGGCCACAAATGATAGCACAGCGAAGTGGTTTTACCACGTGGCAATTTGTAGCAGCCAAATAATATAAATGCATGTCGACCAGTGGACCTGGAGGAAAATTCCACGCGACCACGGTGGAGAACATGCAAACTCCCAATGTCCAGGCGTCGAGATCGGGATCGTACCCACGACCTTGTATACCGGGCAAGGCAGATTGCATCTCGCCACCCATCTTCTTGCATCTTTTCCATGTATGTCTGCTTGCGTCTTCTTGTCTGTCCCTCTGTCTGGTCCACGTGCCTTGTCTCTGAATTGGGATTATACTCCATTGGGATTATAAGTAGCAATCATTGCCTCCTACTGGCAGATTGATGCCCGATTGCAGGCCAGGTGCTGAGTCACCTTGTGCAACACAGGGACAGCTGCCACAGGGAGTGCCCTTTCAAATGTGTTGATATGAGATGTGACGTCAAGCGCTCTTGAGTCAACCAGTGCTGTCGCGTTAACCAGGTGTGTGCGCGATGCAGGTATTTGTCTTTGTGATGTAGGGGGAGCGTTGGCGTAGTGGTTAGTGCACGGTGCTACGAACCCGATAACCTGAGTTCCATTCCCTTTCGGGATCATACTCAAATGAATACCTGGTGTAATGTGTAAACTTCGTCACTAGGGAGACGAAGGTGACCGTACTTAGTGCGGGCCACCCACCCCTTTCGTGTGCCGTGTCGGCCTTCATCGGTGCTATTCCCTGACAGCGTTTGCCCCATCAGTCTGTTCGGGCTACAACGGGGGATGTTTGCGTTTGGTGCAGGTACAGGGACGCGGTGTTTGTCGTGTACACGGGCGACACGGGAGTCACCGGAGCCCAGATCATCGAGGGAGCACGCCAGCGCTTTAACATCACCCTTCCCCGTCCCGTCGACTTCGTATTCCTGCGCTGCCGGTACCTGGTGGAGGCCGAGCGATATCCGCACTTCACCCTCCTGGGCCAGAGCCTGGGCTCCATCGTGCTGGGATGGGAGGCGCTCTGCCGACGCGTGCCGCACGTCCTCATCGATTCGATGGGCTACGCGTTCGTGATGCCCCTCTTCCGCTTCCTGGGCGGCTGCCGCGTGGGCTGCTACGTCCACTACCCCACGATCAGCGTGGACATGCTGAACGTCGTACGGGACCGCTCCGCGCGCTTCAACAACGCCGGGCGCATCTCGCGCAGCCCCCTGCTGAGCCGCACAAAAGTGGTCTACTACCGGCTGTTCGCGTGGCTGTACGGCCTGGTGGGCTCGAGCGCCCGCTGCGTGATGGTCAACTCCTCGTGGACGCTGGGTCACGTGCTGGCGCTGTGGCGCTGCGGCGACCGCACCGCCGTCGTGTACCCTCCGTGCGACGTCGACGCCTTCCTGGAGCTGCCGCTGGAGCGACAGGAGGACGGCGGCGGTGGCGACGGGCCGACGATTGTGTCCGTGGCGCAGTTCCGGCCGGAGAAGGATCACGCCCTGCAGATCCGCGCCTTCCACCGGCTGCAGGAGCTGTTGGCGCCCGCGGAGCGAGCGCGCGTGAAGGTGGCCGTCGTTCTGAACGCGCCGTCAGGTTGTGCAGCTCCAGTGCCTGCGTGAATGTTGAACTGAAAGTGCGACGCTATTATTATTATTATTATTTCACCAGGTAAGGGGCCGCTGGGGCTACGTGGCTCTTTCTCAGAAGCGACCTGGCCATCGCAAACGAATAGCTCAACGAGGTGGCTTAGCACGTGGAAATGTATGGCAGGCAGCTGGTGCTGGTTCGCTTGCTAATGTGGGTGTATTATTCAGAGCTGGTGCTGGTAGATGGTGATATTATTACCCGATTTGTGTGTGTGTGCGTGATTGACAGCTGGTGCTGGTGGGTGGCTGTCGGGATCGGGAGGACCAGAAGAGGGTGGATGGCTTGCGAGCCCTGGCCGCCTCTCTGGGCCTGGATCTCCGCGTGGAATTCCACATCGGGGTTTCCTTCTCCGAGCTCAAAGCGCTGTTGGGCCGAGCCACCATCGGTCTCCACACCATGTGGAACGAGCACTTCGGAATAGGTATCCATCGCGCTCACACGCGCCGTCACCTCGCATCGCTCCCTCGTGTTATTTTTCGTCTTTTAACAACACGTAAAATCTCCGTCCCCCCGTGTGTCGCACCGTGCGAAGGGGAGTAGAGCCGAGGATGCAATGGATGGAGAAAGAGAAAAGGAACGGGAGAGGGATGGGGACCCCAGGACGGAAAGTCTCAAGATGAGCGGCAGGAAGGGGAGGAGGAGCGCGAGAAGCAATGCTCGGGACAATATGTCGGGGGTGATGAGAGGGGGGTGATGAGAGGGGGATGATGAGAGGGGGGTGATGAGAGGGGGGTGATGAGAGGGGGGGTGATGAGAGGGGGATGATGAGAGGGGGATGATGAGAGGGGGGTGATGAGAGGGGGGTGATGAGAGGGGGATGATGAGAGGGGGATGATGAGAGGGGGATGATGAGAGGGGGATGATGAGAGGGGGGTGATGAGAGGGGGATGATGAGAGGGGGGTGATGAGAGGGGGATGATGAGAGGGGGATGATGAGAGGGGGATGATGAGAGGGGGGTGATGAGAGGGGGATGATGAGAGGGGGATGATGAGAGGGGGATGATGAGAGGGGGATGATGAGAGGGGGATGATGAGAGGGGGGTGATGAGAGGGGGGTGATGAGAGGGGGATGATGAGAGGGGGATGATGAGAGGGGGATGATGAGAGGGGGATGATGAGAGGGGGATGATGAGAGGGGGATGATGAGAGGGGGATGATGAGAGGGGGATGATGAGAGGGGGATGATGGGGGTGATTATAGGGGAGGGAAGAGAGAAAGAACAGAGTACAGAATGAGCGAACAGGAGTGACCTTCGATTTAAAGCTTTCGTGACTGCAAGTCTCGTCCCTTCACCTGATGAAGGCCGCTTGTGTTGTGGCCGAAACGTCGTGAGAATATTATTGTGTTATTTTATATTATCAATTTATTATTTTATTCTCATTCTACGTGACCTTACCGAAAGAACCAAAGAAGAGGAGTGACCTTGACGGAGGAGCAGAGTCTGTTGTCACAGGGGGCTGCAGTTGAGAAAGGAGAGGGGTTTAAGAGTGGGGGTCGCCACACAGAAGTCACGTGACCTACGGGAGGCTTGAGCTGATTTTGATAGAGAGATAAAGATCTATAAGTTGAGATGGAAGGGATTCAGGATCGGGGTGGTCCACACAAAAGTCAACCTTGTGAATCTTGGCCATATTTAAAAATGTGGTGGAACAGCTGCACGAGTACGTTTGGGACGATTATGCTGATGACCAAATAGCTGGGCCCCTTGATTATAGGATTCACATAAGGCCCATCAATAAGGCCTTCGTGATGTTATCTCGGTGATGTGAGAGCCGATGCAGCGGCGACGAGAAGATATTTGGAGTCACAGATGAGAACGTTCTTGACAAGAGGAATATTAATAGAATGTACGCACTTATTATTACTACTACTACTAGACGTGTTTACCCAGGAGAGGGTTCTTTTGCTGGAAGGTCCTGCCAAGTTTTGAGAGTATGGAGGCGATGTTGCTACTGCTGTGTGTGATGCCAATTGAGCGGTAGTGTAGCGGTTAGCGCGCTGCGCTATGAACCTGGCGACCCGAGTTCGATCCCCGCTCACGGCCGACGCCAGCGACGATTATTTGAACCGGTCCTGGGCCTCCACTAGGTCGACTCAGCCTAAAAATGAGTACTTAGTGCAGTGTGTAAACATCGCTACTACGGAGAAAAAAGGCGTGGTGTTGGCCACTACCTCCACGTGTGCTTTGCTGATCTTGATAGGTGCTACACGCTAACAGCACTTTCCCCAACAGGCTGTTCAGGCTATTGTGTGGACCTTTGTGCTATGTATATTGAACTTCTTTCGCACCGTACCTGGCCAACCGCGCTAATCGCAGGTGCAGGGGAAGGACAACAAACTAAACACAACAAACAAGCAGCTGACAGCACTTGAAATACGGCAGGACCAATACTTCTGCCGTGGATGATCATTGCTTTAATGCGGCTGGCTCACGTGAAATTGATTTCTCTAAGACGACGGTACTTTGCAAGCCGACTGGCCATCAACAAAGATTCGTTCACGAAGCCATCCATGTATACAGACACAGACACGATTGCCACCGAGACGACGGTCATAAACTCAGCAATCATTGGAAAGATGTCATCAACCGCTATGGGTCATGACTTTGTGTGTTTTCTTGTCAACCTCTACCGTCAGCAGTGTGGACGTGTGTAGTGAGGTGCAATGCCCCCCACCCCCCCATCTCTACCCCCCTCTTCTCTCCCCCTATCTCTACCCCCCCCCCCTCTCTTTCCCACTATCTCTACCCCCTTCCTCCCCCCACTGTCTAACACACTTGGACCGCGCCTCTCGCCTTCAGCTCCGCTTCTATCTCGCGCTTTACTCCGACATTAGTCACTGGCTGCCCCGCCCGTGCTGTTAACGCCGCGCCGCTTTCCTTGCTGCTGCCTCGCAACTCTCGCCCCCCCGCCCGCCCACTCACTCACGACTTTTGGAAGCCCTTCTCAGCGGTTGCATTTTGTCCCCGCTGCCTTTCTCTCCGCCTGACGAAGACCGCTCGTGGCGGTTTCGCGATCGAAACGTCGTGGGTTTTCTGCTCCTAGTTTTAAACTAAAAATTTTTTTATTTTGTATCCGTGTGACTTTACCGAAAGAATCCGAGAATCCGGCCTGTTAACGGCGGGAACCTTTGTCTCCCCCGCCCCCCTCGCCCCCCTCCCGCCCCCTCCGCTCGCGCGTCCCGGAGGTGTGGTGGAGTGCATGGCCGCCGGCGCGGTCGTGCTCGCGCACGACTCGGGCGGCCCCAAGCTGGACATCGTCGTGCCCGCCGAGGGAGCGGCGACCGGCTACCTGGCCGCCGGTGAGGAGGCCTACGCCGAGGCCATGGCCGCCATCCTGGCGCTGCCGCCGGCCGAGCGCGGGCAGCTGCGCGAGCGGGCCAGGCGCTCCGTCTCCAGGTTCTCCGACGCCGAGTTCGAGCGCTCGTTTGCCGGCGCCACGGAGGCGCTGCTTGCCGGCGCGTGCGTGTGTGCGTGTCGTGTCGAACGTCTTTCGAGCCGTACGTAGCCAGCGGCGCTCGTCGGATGCACGGCGGGCGGGCGGGCGGGCGGGCGGGCGGACGGGGTGGGGTGGGGGAAGGACAACGAAAAGGGCCCCCGTGTGGCCGTTGAGGCGCGGCCGTTTGCCCGCGCGTAACTCGGCGTCGTCAGATTCGTCGTCATCGCAGCGCAGCAGCGTGAAGCTCAGCGATCCGCGTTTGTTTTTTTTGGGTTGGGCACCACTGGAGTAGCGGAGATCCAAAGTTATTTTTATTATCCCTCCTCCACCCCAACCCGGCAACGATTTTTCACGTTTACAACGGTGTCGTTAGCACGTGGCGTTTCGTCGTTCAAGTTATGACCGATAAAGCTCCTCGCGAGCGGCGTATCCAGGGCAAGTCGTGACGATCTCGTGCGATGTTCGAGGATTGATCACGAGAATTTCAACAAATCTACCGTGCGGCCGAACCCGAATGCAGGGGACGGATCCTTGTATTGGCTACGAAAACCAACGTTTTGTGATGTTTACTGTACAGAGCCCCAGTGTCCCTAAAGTTCATCCACATTCTGCTCGACTCTTTTGGAGTTTTGATTTAAAGCTTTCGTTACTGCAGGGATTCATATTCTTGGTTCTTTCGGTAAAGTCACGTAGAAGGGAAACAGTAAAATAATAAAAATTTTAAACAATAAAATTCTCACGACGTTTCGACTGCAACACAAGCAATCATCATCAGGTGTGAAAACCACAGCAAGAAAATTTGAAAAAAGTGGCGTTTTTTTTAGCGTTAGCACCACGGACAGCGATTTTGCAGTTATTCAGATGGACGAGTCCATCTATGTTCGAAAAAGAGGAGGGGGGAGATGAAAATAATGGATGCGGTCTGAAAGCCACCGTAAGCGTGAACAATCAATTAAGACCCGAAATGGTTTATCAAATCCTTCCAATGATTGCTAAGCCAGAATGTAGTTGGCCAAAACAGCCCGATTATAGGATCACAGAGCTTGGACAATTGTCAGCAGCGTCGGTCCGGTTCGCCTTTCCGCTGTTTTGTATTTCGCGCACCCCATGCAAAAAAAAACTGTGTGCGTTACGCAATTGCTACAGCGTTTTTTTCGGCGATGCAGCTTCAGTGAATGGCTACGATATATAAAACTGAACTATTGTCTCATTAAAACATTGTTGCAGCTGTGCGAGAAAGGTCTTCCGTCTCAACATTGATCGTTTATTTATATTCTTGGTTCTTTCGGTAAAGTCACGTAGAAGGGAAATAATGAAATAATGAATAAAAAATAACAAAAAATTATCACGACGTTTCGATTGCAACACAAGCAATCATCATCAGGTGTGAAAACCAACGTTAAGAAAAGAAAAAAACGCCACTTTTTCACAATTTTCTTGCTGTGGCTTTCATACATGATGATGATAGCTTGTGCTGCAGTCGAAACGTCGTGAGAATTTTATTATTTTATTATTTTTTAATTTCCCTTCTACGCGGTGACTTTACCGAAAGAACCAAGAATATGAATCCCTGCAGTCACGAAAGCTTTAAATCGAAATTTATCTGTTACGTGGGGGGAAGTCCGGTTTAGCCAGCTACCCAGCTAGTTCGTCACGGAGACCCGTGGTGTTGTCGGCACAGAACGAGAGCAACGGTCAACATCAAGGTGATCCCGTATGGAGGAACAGGCACCAACGGAGCGGAATCGAACGCGTCAGAGGTGCAGTCAAACTTCGTGCTTAAAGAACGAACATTAACGATATTAACACTAAACAATGGGCACAATGCTCATTTTGTGATGAGGTGATGAGGTTATGAATGGTTGGAGAGCAAATGTGCTTGGGACGAAGCAAACACAATCGGAGTCATAATTGGTTTATTTTGGGTTAGAACCGTTCAGGGGCGGAGCCAGGGGGGGTGACAGGGGTGGTGACATTCTGCGTGTAAGTGTACGACACTCGGTCTGGCGGAACTCCGTTCAACTGCATTGTCAGAGCGTGTCGCCAACCGGTGGTTGTCTAGCTCAACAGCCTGACTCTCTCTAAATCATTCTTGATATTAAAATTTGTTGAATGTCACCCCGGCCTGAAATCCTGGCTCCGCCCCTGGAACCGTTAGATCGTCTTGAAGTATAAAGTTTCATTTTTTACTATAACCCACCACCACCTGACCTCGCCAGTCAAAACAAGTTGAACTTCCTCTCTTTCTGTGCCTGGGTTTCCTCCCGATGCTCCAGTTCCCTCCCCGCACATTTCCGCTCGTTAATTGGCTGGAAGCGTCTTGATACATTGAGGACTGCAGAGCATGGGGAGTTGTTGATGCAGTCGGCATGAATAATCGCGCTGTGTATAACATTAAACATGAAAATGTTGGGACTGCATATATTTTCTATACAAAAAACGGAAGAAGTGACTGAAGAATTTGAAAGGTTAAATAAAGCCGACTGTAATTTATTCTCGGTATTTTAGAGTGTTCAATTGTACTTTTTATAACAATGTAATTGTGCATCATGGGACCTTTCTTTGCCAGTATCAAAGCATGAAACATAAGAACAGGTTTTACCCTCTCTGGCAAAAAAACAAGTGTTAAGATCTTCAAACACCGAAAATAAACCTTTTGCAAGGAATCAAGTCTGCATTAACCGCACGTACTTGTGATGAACATGCAAACGAAACACGCTCTGAACACATTCCTGCGGAGGGAGCTGGTAGGAACGTTGGGTTGCTCGGTCAGTGGCCAGGGTCAACGGTGGCACCACCACGTGGTGTGTTCCGCACAATATGCCCGACTGTGAGGGCGGGCACAAGCCGGCGTGAGTAGGTTAAACGTTGAGTTTTATAAGGGCACCACGGGGTGACCAGCCCCTCCCCACCCAGCCCCACCCCTCCCACCCCCCACCCAGCCCCTCCCCACCCTCCCCACCCAGCCCCTCTCCATCCTCCCCTCCCCACCCAGCCCCTCCCCACCCTCCCCTCCCACCCAGCCCCACCCTTCCCATTTTTGGATGCGCGACGGGCGGACGGACACAATAATCCCCTGTGGGCTGGTGGTGTAACCAGGAGGTTCCTACCAGTATAATATTTGGGCATTGTCTTCGAAACTGATTGGCCTACACCAGAGAGGGACAGCCTCATCTCACCAAAGTCAGACCAGAGAACGCCCAAAGGTCGAACGGTGCAAAGGGGCCGTCCATAAATGACGTCACGCGATTTCGGGCGATTTTTTGATCTCCCCCCCCGCCCTTCGTCACACGACGTCACAAAAAGTTAGAAACTGATTGGCCTACACCAGAGACTGCCTTCTTTATGGCCCAGTCTCACCACTAGTGTCAGACCAGAGAACGCCAAAAGGTGAACAGTGCAATGCCAACGCACTATCAGAGCATTTGTAGATCTGGGTGAGCGGCTATACCATGAGTATATATCAAGGTTATTTTGCGTCTGGCAACAATCTTTTTTTTTTTCACGGGAATCTGGTTTAAGGGTTATGATTCTCACGATTGTGGCGAATGTCTGTGGTAAATAAATTTCGTGTACGCATTCCGATTTTGTTTGTGTCACAGGAACGTAGCTTTTTTTGTCTGGATTCATTACCGTAACTCGGATGTCCTCCGTTGAATTTGACAACATTGCTCACATTCTGCAACTCCTCATGAACCGTGCACAGATAGCTGTGTTACATTTATAAATTTGTACGGCGATTGTTTTCAAACGAACCGCCGCTTAGCGTTGCAAAAATGGGTGTGAATTGTGCCAGGAGCGTGTGAAATCGGGGGAAAAAAAACCTACACGTACACTGTGATACAAAAATAATTCCTAATTTCTCAAGTAGAACTATGAACTATTTATTATTTTACCAGGCAAGGCCCACCGAGCTATCGAGCTCCTTTTAGAAGCGAGCTCGCCACAAATGGTAGCTCGCCGAAGTGGCTCATCATCATCATGTGGAAATTTATAGCAGCCAAATATCGCTACCGCTTTGCAGCAGCGTAACACGTGAAGCACTGTCTGGCGGACAAAACATTTGCCATGGGGGGGTGGGGGGTAGCGATAAGTATCCTATTATTATTATGATTACTACTAGGTTTACCACCCGGCTTCGCCTGAGACTTGGAATCTTGTCTTGGATTAATGCACGATCTATGCGGAGGGTGGGGGGGGATGCGTGACGTCAGCAGGCACACTGCGTGACGCTGCCGCATGCTGGTGACATCACAGATGTGACGTCAACGCTCACTTGCCGTGCAAAATATATCCATTATTGCGCCTCCCCCCCCCCCCCCCCAAATTACAATAGTGTATTTTTATACTTCTTACGTTGTGTACAGTCTGGAGGCTACCCACATGCCAAATTTCAAGTTTGTTGCATGTCGGGAAGTATGCTAAACATTTCGAACAGACACATTCACAAATTTCCCTTTTTTATGCATATAGATAACTAAAATAAACGAGAGAGAGAGAGAGAGCCGGTCAATTCGACTGTGACCGTCCCGTTGACCAGATGTGGATAAGCGTCCGCGTGGATTGTCCACTATAGGCGTCGTTGGCGTCGATCGTTCAGGTGGACACTCTCAGCGCCAGCGCACCGCCGATTAGCGCGGTTGGCTGCGTACGGTGCGAACGAAGTTCAAAACACGTGTACGTGTACGTCATCTGGTCCAACACCAGTGGAGACTAGGCTCTAAGAAAAGCCGCCTCGGGTGTGGACCAATCAAATTCAAGGACAGTGCCAATATTATTATCAGAGTTGTCTCTTTTGTTTGCATTTTGACTGCTTGTGTTGTGGTTATTGCAAACATGATGCCTTGAATAAAGGTGTCAGTTTTTGTGCCAGTTAAAAGGGTAAAACATTACTATATGCTTCCTCTAAAGGCACGTTTCTAAATGTGGAGGGGGAAACCGGAGGACCCCGGAGAAAAATCCACGCGACAACGCGGAGAGAGACACGCGCAAACTTCAAATTTACTTGACTTGAAGCTTTCGTGACTGCAGGAATTCATATTAGTTGGGTCTTTGCGTAAATTCACGTAGATGGGTTCAAAAAATTACTGTGACGGGTTAAGGCATTATTTTATTACTGGGGGGTTATATCCTTAGTTCTTTCGGTAAAGTCACATTGAAGGGAAACAATAAAATAATAAAATATATATAAAACAATAAAAATTCTCACGACGTTTCGACCATAACACAAACGGTCGTCATCAGGTGTGTCGGTTCGCATAAATTTATGTATTTTTAAACGGTGTATTTATTTATTTATAAAAAACGTTAGCGCCACGCGCAGCGATTTGGCAGTTTATTTAGAAGGACTAGTCCATCTATGTTCTGAAAAGAGGAGGGGGGAGACGAAAATTTTGTAATGTATGCTGTCTGAAAGCCACTGTAAGCGTGAACAATCAATTAAGACCTGAAATGGTTTATCAAATCTTTCCAATGATTGCTAAGCCAGAATCCATCTTCTCGGTTGAAATTGTCTCTGTGCTTGTATATGTGGATAGCCTCATGGACGAATCTCTCATGGTAGCCAGATGGCTTACAAAGAACCTCTGTCTTGGAAAAGTCAATGTCATGTGAGCAGTTACTGGGGGGTTGTTCGGGAGCGCCTGCGGTGCCCCTCACAAAACATTTACAGCCTTCGGACAGGAAAGTCACGAAAAAAGTTGCACACGACGGACGTCTCGTATTGACACGCACTCCGGCTCTTGAAAAACCGAGTGGTTTATTTTTTATATATTTTTTTACCGAATTCCGATAAGATGGCTTTCGTTCAACGGTTTTACTTAACTTGATTCCTATGTTTGTCGTGGTCAAATCTTGTAATCGAAAGTTAGTCCACTTCCCGTTGTCCAATCAATTCCACATTTTGCACACTTGCTCAGATCCGGTGACAATGCATGCCCATATCAAAATTAGTACATTAATTCGTTACATTAAAGCAATTTAACATTTTGTATGGACGCCTTAATATTTATATATAAATTTGTGTAGGTCAAAAACGCCGCGGTCCCTAAACTCTCCAATCGCCTCGCCCAAGAAGCGGGCGTCACGTATCGTCCCGGGCGCCACGTGTCAACGAGTTACGGGCACCCTCACTCCACACAAACAGAAGTTGCACGTTGAAGATTAATTTATAAAGTAATCAATGAATTCAAGTAAGCGTTGATGTGGGAGCAGGCGCCGCATCATCGACGTACTTCTCGACCGTGAGTTAAACGAGGTTGTTAATAAAAGCGTTGTTTAAAAAAAAATTTTTTAAAGGAATTTATTTTGTTTTCATTATCGACCCCTTCTCTATCCCACAGGGGACGTACATGAATGACGTCAGCCCCCCCTCAAATATGACGTCACAAAGATCTGCCCCCCCCCCCAAAATCATTTCCATTTTGAAAAAAAACATGCTTCAAATCGCTTTAAACTATTGTCATTGTAGTGCGTATTTAATGTGGCGCTGCACTCTGATGTTGTAGGAGTGTAGTTATAACAATTCTATATTTTTGATTTAAAGCTTTCGTGACTGCAGTAATTCATATTCTTAGTTTTTTCGGTAAAGTCACGTTGAAGAGAAACAACAAAATAACAAAATATATATAAAACAAAATAACAAAATATATATAAAACAATATATATTTTGTTATTTTGTTGTTTCTCTTCAACGTGACTTTACCGAAAAAACTAAGAATGTGAATTCTATATTTATTTAAAGTTGTGCATTTTGATGTGACGTCACATTTCTCAAACAACCCCCCCCCCACCCTCTCGTCACACATCGTCACAAATGTCTGACTCCCCCCCCCCCACCCTAGGCGCGTGACGTAATTTATGGACGGCCCCACACACAGACCGTAACAGGTGCAGGCCACACTTTTTACTGCATCGCCGTCTCGTGGCGAGCCAGGGGTATGGCACCTCGACACCCACGGGAAGGGAATTTTTGCGACTTTTTGGTGGTTACCCGGTGATCCATCAACTCTCGTTAGCCCCCCACAGTGCTGCATCACAGACGTGCAGCAGCATCACCGCGCCTGGCCAGGGAGCTGTGTATGCATTATGCGTCGGGACACTATGAACTCGCTGTTATGTGCGTGTTCGAACTTGATTAGGTGCTTTCGTGACTGCAGGAATTACTCTTTGTTTTTTTCGGTAAAATCCCTGTTTGATTTGGTGTGCTCCGTCTCTCTCTCTCTGTGTCCACAGGTGTGTCTGTGTCGATTCCCTCTACTTAAGGTCTGTGTATATATATCTTTCGGTTATGTGTTTCCTCCATCTCGCTCTCTTAAATTTAGCTCTTCTGTACCTGATGATGACGATTGCTTGTGTTGCAATCGAAACGTCGTATGCTATTGTATATATTTTTTATTTTATTATTTCTACGTGACTTTACCGAAAAAAACAAAGAGTACGTGTGTGTTGTGTGGTAACTCTTGACACCCAGGATTCGAGGATTTTTACATAGGGCTGCTTTGCCGTTTATTCACAACTGTTACACACTCTTACACACTCTTGTTTCCACTCTCTACGCTCGACGCTTACAGCCGTGGACATCCCTCGGTTATCTCAGCCCCGGTACGGCTTCCCTTACGTCTTATCACCTCGTCTGGCCCCGAGCGGGGACTCACCCATCACCGCCCGGCGACGAGGTGAGACCTCTACATCTCTGGCCCTTCTTCGGCGGCGGCTGGGATGTCGACCACGCGGGCTCTCGTTCCCCGCTCTCTCGCTCCCCTACGGCGACCCCCGCCCTCGTCCCAGGGTTCCCCCCTAAGTACCCCGCCGACTCGATGACATGACATCATCACGTCATCGAACTCTACAGATGACATGACGTCATCCCACTACTCCTCCACATATGTATGTTGAACTTCTGTCGCACCGTACGTGGGCGACAGCGCTAATCGGAGGTGCGGGTTAAGGAACACAAACTGAACACAAAAAGCAGTTGTAAGGAAATTAGTTTGTCAATGTAGCTGATTTGAAAGTGCATCTCTCTAGGGGCTTCCTAACATCGGAAAGGGCGTTCCAGACGGCCGCAGAAGCGCATTCCAGACGGCCGCAGAAGCGCGTTCCAGACGGCCGCAGAAGCGCTCCTTGACGATGTCGGTTTTACCCGTACGCACAAACAGTTCGTGTGTGCGAGCATGCGCTCGCTCGCGCGCGTATGTTTGCCAAAAACCAAATGTGTGATGGAGCTTTCATTAATGGCAATGAAAAATTATTCCTATAATAAGCCAAGAATGTGTGTCCCGCGTGTGACGTCACTCCACTTGAGGCCCAACCCCCCCCGCGTGACGTCACTCCACATGGGGCAACCCCCCCCCCCCTCATTAATAAATCATGAGCTGGATATTTCAGATTTACTGCAATGTACACCCGTCCTTGGACGGGCACAAAAGCTAGTACTGTATCTATTTATTAAGCAAGAATGTTCATGGCGCGTGGGAAAGCTTCCCCATAGCCGGATGGAATTCGTTGCGCATCGCCAAAAAAATAAAACCACACAGGCGGGCTACAAAATTGGCAGTATTCCGACGGCCGCTGAAAATCCGACTAACGAAGAAAGGGAGAGAACTCGCGATTTAATAATGGCGTGCCAAAAAAAAAAAATCCGCGCAAATTTTAATCGCCACCGACTCGGCCGTAGGTGGTGGATCGGGCCCCAATGAAACGTTGGGGGTGGGGGGTGGTGGGCACGAATTTGCGTTGCTCGGTTGGCGCGAGCCGTAGGCAAATCTCCGCTGAAAGCAGCTGGCAGAGCGGTTGTTATAAGCTTTCAAGTATTCGAGGTTGACAAAAAAAAATGAGCAGCTCGTGAAGCTTCGGCGGCGCGCAGCCGTCGCCGAAGATTCACAAAGGGAGCGAGGAAACGAAACCGTTTCTTAATTTTACGGTCACGAGATAACTTTACGCCAGAAGTCTTGGCGTTTAACCCTCCACCACCGATGTGACGGTGGCTAAATCCAACCACATCTCCGGATGCTTCACAGGGGGGGGGGGGGGCGGGAAATAACGTCGCGACATGCACGTGACAAAAAACGATTTAATTATACAATCGACTATTTTTATTTTTATTTGACCAGGTAAGGCCCACTGAGCTATATACAAGCTCTTTTTTTGCAGAAGCGACCTGGCCACGAATGACAGCTCAACAAAGTGGCTCATCGTCACGTGGACATGTATTGCCGCGCAGCCAAGTACTTCTCTGAGAACGGCTCGGAGGTGCCACGTGGTGAGACAGCGCCTAATTCCCCCACCCGCCAGTGTTCTGCGGTCCTCTCTGCGCGAAAGTATTCTCGGCGAATTAGTGGGAAGAAACCTGGAGCATCCGCAGAAAGCCCATTCGTTCGAGGGGGCATACGGGGGCAAAGGTGGGGGCCCACATTCTTGCTGTATCGCCTTCTCCTGGCAAGCCACGGTGTGGCAACCTCGAGACCCACCTCCGAATCTGTGCCGCAGCGAATGCGCGGCGAGATGACATTGCAGTTGTATGAAAAGTTGAAATTGCAGCGGTATTGAAGTTGAACTTGCGGCCGCATTAAAATGTCGAGGTTAAGGATTGGCGAGCAGTGAAGTGGTGGACAGCTTGCGGCAGACATCCATAGCAATCCACCCGAGGATTAGTATTGATACAATTTTTTAAAAAAAAATTATTGGAATGTTAATTGCACAACGGCAAAAGGACTAGCGTCAACTCCGCAGCGTGCGTGGCCTAGAAGTTGCACCTGGTGATACGATTGCAAGTATAAAGTTGTGGAGTTGTCTCGTTGTGCATTTAGAGATCAGGTGCACGTGATGATGCAACGTAGGAGCTGAGGATTTATTTGAAAAAAAATTCAACATCTGTTGGTCAAGCCAAACTGAGCCACCTCCATCCCTTAAAAAAAATTTTTTTTGCAATATTGACGAAATTACTTTCGTGAACAATATTACTCCGGCACCAGAAGGGAATGAGAAACAGATTGTTCCACCAGATGGGTACAGAAAATTAACTTTGAATCCGGAGGGGCATCCACCACTCGGCATGAGCTCCAAACACTTTGATGCTGGGAAAAAAAAAAGTCCCCGTGATAGAGCCAAAATCGCGTGACGTCATTTATGGACGGCCCCTTTGCACCGTTCGACCTTAGGGCGTTCTCTGGTCTGACTTTGGTGAGATTAGGCTGTCCCTCTCTGATGTACACATTACAATGATCAGAGCGTCATCTGGTCCAACACCATGTGAGACTAGGCTCTAAGGAAAGCTGTCTCGGGTGTGGACCAATCAATTTCAAGGACAGTGCTAATACATTATCAGAGTTATGTGTTTTTTATGTTTGCATTCCGACCGCAGGTATTGTGGTGAATGCAAACATGACTCCTTGTAAAAAAGGTGTCAGTTTTGTTGCCAGATAAAAGGGTAAAAAAACAATTATCATATTTTGCTACAGGCAAAGGGGGTTCCAATGGCAGAGCACGTTAGTTCGCATGTTCACCACAGGTACTGTGTGTTGGTTAATGTGGATTCGATTCCTTGCAAAAGGCATCCCCGTTGGTGTTTGAACATCTTATGACACCCGTTTGTATTGCCAGAAAGAGTAAAAGCTAATGTCAAATTTTCATACAGGAGAAAGACGCTGGTCTGATGAATGACACGAAAACAATCCCAGCCCTCGTGCCAAGACTTTGTGTGAATCCTGCAGCCAACTCGTCCCGCGCTTCTGCTGCTGCTGCATAGCATAGCCTACCGGTTCACTCCCTCATTTTCACTCATCATTGACGATTGCAACTCCTCTGCTCCTCGGCCTTCTGGCCCACGCTTTCACTCCTCTCCAACAATAACGACACACACTCACGCAAAACCAAGGCCGTAGCCATGGAGTCAACATTGGGGGCGGGGGGGGGGGGTCCAAATCTTCCAGGGTGTCTGGGGGTCCCAACCCAGAAAAATATCTAAATTTGAAAACTAATTTCCTGCCTAACACATGGGATGGACTTTTTATTAATTTTTACAATAATGTCTAATAGTGTATTGTATCACATTGCTCTGTTTTTACTTTTTTTAACCATTTCTTGTTTCATTGTATGTAATGGCAGAGATTAGGGATTAATAAATTACAACCATAACCACAATCATGTGAACAGCAATCGATGCATTGATTTATATGAAGACATATCCAGATATTGTGGCCAAGGTTTAGCAAAATTGTTGTTTTTATTTACATAGCATAGCAATTTTATTTTTTTCTATCAATATATTGGGGGGGGGGGGACATTTTGAGCATATTTGATTATTGGGGTGGGGGGGGGATGTATCCCTCCCAATATATATTATAATTACGGCCTTGTGCAAAACGCCTCAGCCCGGATCATTTTATTATTATTATCACACGCTTTTATTATGTATTCCATAGAAAAAATAAAAAATATATTTTGAAACATTCCTCTACACGATTTTGATAAACTCACTCCGTCTGTCGTTGTATCCTCAATTCTTGTAACTCAGTTTTAACCCACTTTCCAATTTCGTATCGACTGCAAACTCGGTGTACTTATGTCATACTGATGACAATTACTATATTATATCATAAAAAAATATATATTTTTTTAAACATTATTTTTTATATGTTAGATGTTTCGGCTTGGGTCTAATTGTCCACGCTCAACTGACGTTGGCTGTAAATCACCACGGAACCCCTTACGTTATGGCAAAGCTTCGGGGCCACTTCCTGGAGTCGTGGAGTTCTTACATTACTCGTACGGTACATTTCATTAAAGCGTGTTTAAAAAAAAAGTATTTTTAAATATTACTTATTAACCCCCCCCCCCCCTCTCCACTTAACCCCCCACAATTCCACACGCCTCTGCTCGACTTTCCCAACTCCGCTGATCTCCGTGTCCACTACGATGGCTTTATGTTTCAAATTCTCACCCCGACTCACATTTCCTCGAGCCTCAGCAGTTCCCCTGCTGCATTGTTTCACCTGAGGACGATGGCTTGTGTTGCTATCGAAACGTCGTGTATCTATTATTATTATTCTACCCACGTGAACTTTACCGAGAGAACCAAAGAGTGTGGATTCCTGCAGCCACGAAAGCTTCAAATCAAGATTCTCACCCCTCGTCTAAAAATACGTCCGTCGTTTTGCTCCACCTCATCTTGCTTCAACTCGTTCGTTCACAACTCTGCACCTCGTCCCGGTCTCTACGGTCACAACCCGTGCCTCCCTCGCCCTGCACCCAGTCTCGCTCCCGCTGCACGTTAAACAATCATCTCTTCACTCAAGCCAGCTTTCATCATCACTATCATCCTGCGACTGCTACTCCCTGCACTAGCTCCACCCCCCTCCCCCCGCCATTTACGGCCAGGCCTATCCCTATCACTGCCCCTAGAACTACCCAAACCCCTATCACTACCCCAACCCCTATCACTACCCCTACCCCTATCACTACCCTAACCCCTATCACTACCCCTACCCCTATCACTACCCCAACCCCTATCACTACCCCAACCCCTATCACTACCCTAACCCCTATCACTACCCCTACCCCTATCACTACCCCAACCCCTATCACTACCCCAACCCCTATCACTACCCCTACCCCTATCACTACCCCTATCACTACCCCTATCCCTATCACTACCCCAACCCCTATCACTACCCCAACCCCTATCACTACCCCTATCACTACCCCTATCACTACCCCTACCCCTATAACTACCCCAACCCCTATCACTACCCCAACCCCTATCACTACCCCTATCACTACCCCTATCACTTCCCCAACCCCTATCACCACCCAAACCCCTATCACTACCCCAACCCCTATCACTACCCCAACCCCTATCACTACCCCAGCCCCTATGACTACCCCTACCCCTATCACTACCCCTACCCCTATCACTACCCCAACCCCTATCACTACCCCTATCACTACCCCAACCCCTATCACTACCCCTATCACTACCTCATCCCCTATCACTACCCTACCCCTATCACTACCCCAACCCCTATAACAACCACTACCCCAACTCCTATCACTACCCCTATCACTACCCCTACCCCAGCAACTCCTTAACCACTCCCGCCTGTTCTCCTGTCACCACAACTACACCACCACTTAAAAAAAACCCCACTCTTTATCTCAACCACTTTAATCTCATATACAACATTTTACAATTGTTGTAAAGGACCTCGAGATAAGGGGTTCAATAAATCCAGAAGAGATGATAACTATGAACGTGACTAATCAATGGAGATGGGGGGTGATCGTTCATTTAAATCAATGACACATTTGAACCAAGGACTCTTTTTGTTTTCGATTCCTCGGGCACATTTAAAAATCGCAGCCACCAAGAATAACATCCCTGCCTCCTGAAGGCAGGAAACCCCCTTGCAAGCCACGCCCACCGGGACGCGATTAATGATGCGGGTGACGTCGAAGAGTTCCTCCCATCGATTTTCCTCCAATGGGACGCAGCGGTGAGATACCCCCTTTTACATCCATTTCCGTGTCCTCCATCGATTAGAGAAATCAAACCGATCATTGATACAGCGATCGATGATTTAAAATAATCAGACCTGGCTTCTTCTCCTGCTCTCACGTTCATACCTTTTTTTCTTCCGGTTCGCGTGCATGTTTCGTTTTTGGTCGTTCAAAGCCTCGTTTGTTCCTTGCCTTCTGTTTGTGTTACTGCTGTGTTCGCGCACTGCGGATCTCCCGTGTAAAATAGCCGGGACATTGGCTTAGGGCAAGTGTGCTTCTGTGGCCGTCTGGAACGCTCTTCCTTCCGATATCAGGAAGGGACTGAAGCCATGCACTTTCAAATCTAGATTGAAAACGCATTTCTTTAGAACTGATTTTTGTGTTTAGTTTGTTGTCCTTCCACCCGCGCCTCCGATTGGCGCCGTTGGCTCCGTGGGGTGCGTAAGAAGTTCAACATTAACGGGACCATCCGTGTAACAAATAAAAGTAAACTCAAACATTCCATGCTCAACACGTACGTGTGAGACTATTGTAGAATGTATCTTTGATATCTTCCTCTGCTGTCCCAATGGGCTCTTAAGCTTCCACGATCGACACTTCGCAATGTCTCCAACCGTGGCCTGAATAGAATAATCCGCTCGGAACATTTCAATATTAAAACACACACAATGCAGGACACTCCGGAAAATAAAGAGTCGTTGGCCTTTTGTGTGGCTTGCTGAGCAAACGACTAATTAATAATTTCAACTTGGAACGCACTGCCACACGCGATATCTCCCCCCGCTCTCGTAGATAGAGGATGACTCAGAGGTGCGAGTGGGAACCGCGGACGAGCGGAAAGGCAGCAGCAGCAGCAGCCGTGCGATGAGCCGACGCCAACGATTGCCCAAGCTCTCCGGTCCTCTGCATATGAAGGTGTTGCCAGCCGATTGACGAGCAGCTTAAATGTGGGAGGAAACAGAGCAGCCAGAGAAAACCCACACGTGCGAGGGGGCAACACTCTATCCCATGAAGATGGAACAAACGGAGTCCACATTTTCTTTGGTTCTTTCGGTAAAGTCACGTAGAATGAGAATAAAATAATAAAATAAAATAAGACAATACAATTATCACGACGTTTCGGCCACAACACAAGCAGCCTTCTTCAGGTGAAAGAACAGAACTGTCGGGACGACAGAGCTTCAATTAATGCTGCTAAGATTCGCAGCGTCTTTTTAAGCTCGGTGAGAGGCGCGGCGAGCCTTGAAAAAGGAGTTCACATATCAAACCAGGAGAATTTAGCATTGAAAAAACTGAGGGATTAGCTTGTGACAGAAATAACTGTGTTAAAGTCAAAGTTTACATATCCACAGAAGCATTTAGTATATGGACGCTAAAGGCCTCCAATTACCAACTATTATAAAGTAAATCATAGCGTTTTTTTTAGCTCGGTGAGAAGCGTGAAGAGCCTTGACAAAGGAGTTTACATATCAGAGCAGGAGAATTTAGCATTGAATAGCCGAGGGATTAGCTTGTGACAGAAATAGCTGTGTTAAAGTCAAAGTTTAAAAATCAACAGAGGCATTTAGTATATGCCTTCTGGCAAGCCAGGGTTATGACACCTTGACACCTCGGTGAAGGGAGTTGCACAGCATTTGTTCGATACACAAACCCTCGCCTCTACAGTGCTGGATTATTATTATTATTTGGGTACAAACTTGGTCACGAACTTCGCTATCCTGTTGCTAATGACTGTCCCTACTCCTGCCTGATGCTCATCATTCTTCCGACCACTACTTTACACCACGAGGTACAATTCTCAAAGCGGGGCTGACCCGAACCAAGCCACCTCGTTGCGCTTATTCCACAGAGATTCGAAATGCACGTCACTTTTGCTCTTCTTCCCCGTTTGAGGGGTAGTGTCCTGACATTCCAGTGTTGTCATCCCTTGCCGGGATGAGTACTAAAAGTGCAATCCCAGGGATAAAAAATACAGAGTCAGAGGTAGTCCCTGACCCCCTCCCCCCTCCCCACACAAAAATCGCACCCTATATGTCCTCGTGTATTCCTTACAGGACATGTTCTTGTTGAGACTGTTGCAAGAATTTGATCTCTTCGGATGATAAGTTTCAATGGGGAAATTTCGTAACTCCAGAATGAGATTTTTTGCCGAGGGCGAATTTCGCAACAACGCAGAGGTTTTCTGCACCAAAGGCATTTGATAGTTCAGCGAGATTGTGGGTCAGTATCTTTATTTTTTGCGGTAGGGGGGGGGGGAATTGTGTAAGGTTTTTTTTCGGGGAGATGGGGGGGGTGGGAGTTAGTATCTAGTTCGGGGCAGGCGTGTGCTGTGGTCTTATGAGTCGCGAGTACAGAGGGTGGGGATGCGGATTAACTCAGTGTCTGTGGGATAGAATGAGTCTGTTTGGCTTTGGTTGTCCATTCAAACTGGTGAGCGCTTACCTGTCCATCAGCAATGGAAATGCTGATTTATATCAGACCGCAAGCAACAGAATGCATTCATTCGATATTAAAACAACACACAAAATGCGGGACACTCCGGGAAGGAAAAAAAACAGTCGTTGGCCTTTGCGTGGCTTCCTTGGTAGACGAGCAATTAAGAATGATTTCAACTTGGAACGCACTGCCACACACGGTATCTCCCCCCCCCCGCTCTCGTAGAGAGAGGATGACTCGGAAGGCGCGAGTGGGAACAGCCGACGAGCGGAAGATTGCCCAAGCTCTCCGGTCCTCTGCATATGAAGGTGTTGTCAGCCAATTAATGAGCAGCTTACGTGTGGGAGGAAACAGAGCACCCAGAGAAAACCCACACGTGCGAGGGGGAAACACTCTGTCCCATGAGGACGGAACAAACGGAGCCCGAGTTAGTTTTGCCGTTGTGCCAATAGAACGCATTCATTCGTGGGACTGTAAACTGGCAGGGAAACGGAGGAGAAATGGAATCGAAAAACGCAGCACTTAAATGGTGAAAGGCGTCTTTGGCGTAAGCCATAGCCGCATGAAGGCTACTAAAGCAGCGGTTCTTAACCTTTACTACAGCCTTGCATTCCTTTGGTTCTCAACGGTACAAAGAAAAGTATAATGTCAATAAATACATTGGGGTTTGATGAAGCAAAGTAAGTAGTTCATCTTCGTGGTTCTTTCGGTAAAGTCACCACGTAGAATGAGAATAAAACAATTTAGACAAAATGAGACAATAAAAAATTTCTCACGACGTTTCGGCCACAACACAAGTAGCCTTCTTCGGGTGAAGAGTCTGTACGTTACCAGCATGTTTTTTTTTTTTAACTCCGCCCACACAGCTTAATAAACGCTGTCCATGCATGGCGTCGTCCATTCGAGCTCTGTCTTCCGTACAGACCCGTGCGAAGCCGGGTACTGCAGCTAGTACCTAATAAATGAAACTGAAACCTCCCTTCCCCCTTGGGTTGCCGAGGTGCCAAGAGCCCCGACTCGATGCGAGAAGGCGGTGTAGAGCAAACGTGGACTCCACCTGTCCTGCCTGTACGGGATGGAGTGTTTATACTGGTAGGAACGAAGTTGTAAACTGAGTGTACCAGCCTGCAATAGATTAATGTGTCCGTCCGTCCGTCCCCTTTCAATACTTTAACGAAGTGAAATCTCGTGCTGTTGGGGTGTAAAAATCAAATTGCGCAAAATTCCCACCCTGCAGGGACCTGTTACCTCTCACTTGTTGGGTGGGTTTTCTTCGGTTGCTCCGGTTTCCTATCCACGTGAAAACCCTCATTCATTGGCCGAGAACACCTTGTTACTTAGAGGACTGCAGAGCTTGGAGGATCGTTAGCGTCGGCTGTCTGTGGTTCCTTCCTCATTGCCTCTGAGCCGTGCTCTCTCTATGAGAGCGAGCGGGATACTGTGCAGCGGTGGCGTGTTAGAAATTAAATTAAAAAA
The DNA here is from genome assembly GCF_048934315.1 of Petromyzon marinus. Taxonomy (NCBI): domain Eukaryota; kingdom Metazoa; phylum Chordata; class Hyperoartia; order Petromyzontiformes; family Petromyzontidae; genus Petromyzon; species Petromyzon marinus. The sequence goes on along the minus strand of NC_133727.1, from coordinate 6,620,370 downwards.
AACATTATTTTTTCATACAACCTTAAAAGTAATGAATCCGACCATCATGTACTATACCTCCGTTACATTCGTCCTTCTTCGCACTACATTACGTAACGTCGACGTCGAACGGAAGCTTGTGAACCCCGAGTTTTGCGTCGTGGAAATTCAAAGCACGTGCAGCATTGGCAAAAAATAGTGATTTAAACCTCCCCTCCCCCACCCCTATAATTTAACGCTGTAGCCATGAAACACGATCATCTGCGTGTTAGCTAATAAGCCGAGCTTCTCTTCCCCACTGCACCATCGCTAGCCTCATGCCTGGCGACCAACAATCCCCACGGAGTATTGGTTTGGGGTACCAAGTACCAAGTAGCGGTGCCCCAAACTTTCGCAACTTCTTTAAAATCCCCTTTTCACACCACCAGCATGTGGACGCTGCCGTGCCCCCATCGCCAGCCTGCACAGGTCGACCCCCTCCCTACCTTTCATCATGCTAAGTCCGCCTATTAAAATGCAAATCGTTATGCTAATTCCTTTGTCAAGGCACCTTAATCCCTCTCACACAGCTTAAAAGCCGCGGTCTGAGCTTGGCTCTGTTTCACTCCAGCGCAGTCTTCGAGACAGTCCGGTCCCTTCACCTGATGAAGGCCGCTTGTGTTGTGGCCGAAACGTCGTGATTTTTGTTGTTTTTACCTACGTGACTTTACCGAATAGAACCAAAGAGTATGGATCCTTGCAGTCACGAAAGCTTCAAATCTAGAATCCCCACGGAGCCTCACGCGCCAGTGGCTGGATGGATGGCCGGTGCAACTCTGGGCATTGTCTATTTTGTTTTGTATTTGTCCAGAAGGGCCCCTGTTGGCTATCCAGGGAAATCCTCGCTTTTAAATCTCATATCAAATCTTTCAGGGATGGGTCCTCACCCGTTTTCGCTCGTCCGGGGGTGCCACTGGTTGCTATGTATGATCACGCTTGAGTCATGTGGGATCCATTCGCTTTTGAGAGTGTGGTGTATTTGGGGGTTACTAAGGTATGTAATGCATACGTACGGAGTGTCGGTGATTCGGAGACGGGGTTTGTAGGAGGCACCTGCTTTTATTCAGAAAATTCACGGTCTCGAATTCTTTGGGTCTTTCGGTAAAGGCACGGAGATATGTTCAAAATGCTAAAAATAATAAACATAAAACAAACAAACGACTACGTTTCAAAGTGATCAAAGCCCTCATAGGCAGTTGCATTTGGAAGGCTTGCCCCCTTCCTTTCTCTCCGCCTGATGAAGACCGCTTGTGTTGCGATCGAAACGTCGTGGTTTTATTGCTTTTATTTTTAATTCATTTATTTTTATTTTTAATTTCTTTCTACGTGGCTTTACCGAAAGAACCAAAGAATATGAATTCCTGCAGTGACGAAAGTTTTAAGTCAAAATTTAAATGCATTTAGCATGCATAATGTATGTTCGCATTATCTCGTTGAGATGGTTACACGACCGGGTATGCATAATTGGGTGTCGCAGTGGCGAGAATACGTTAACACCCTCACCTGCAACGCAAGAGCCCATGGGACTAATCACTGGCGGAGCCAGTGGGGTGGCACGTGCCCCCCCCCCCCCCCCCCCAATGATCCGATGGAAATCCCTAATTTCGATCGGATCATTGGGGTGTATTAGTAATAAATCGGCATTTTGCGACCCCCACTGCCACTGTGTAGCATATTATTACGTGCCAGGGACTTTATGAGATGATAGGACAATAGTTTGAGTCTATAAATTGACAATAAGTAACGGCAATGCGGTTATAAGTGACTCACAGAATTGTGCACAGTTGCCTATACAGAGTCCACGACTTCCCTGAAGGCATCAACACCTTCAGCGAGCGCGATGGCGATCACACAACGCGGTTCGAATTCGACCCTCGATCGATGGCTGGGCCATCGCCGCACACGCGTCGGATAAAAAGCAAGGGACAAGTCCTTACTTATTACTAACAACTCCTTACTTACTAACAACTCCTTACTCACCAACAACTCCTTACTTACTAACAACTCCTTACTCACCAACAACTCCTTACTTACTAACAACTCCTTACTCACCAACAACTCCTTACTTACTAACAACTCCTTACTTACTAACAACTCCTTACTAACAACTCCTTACTTACTAACAACTCCTTACTCACTAACAACTCCTTACTTACTAACAACTCCTTACTTACTAACAGCTCCTTACTTTCTAACAACTCCTTACTTACTAACAACTCCTTACTCACTAACAACTCCTTACTTACTAACAACTCCTTACTCACTAACAACTCCTTACTCACTAACAACTCCTTACTCACTAACAACTCCTTACTCACTAACAACTCCTTACTTACTAACAACTCCTTACTTACTAACAACTCCTTACTTACTAACAACTCCTTACTTACTAACAACTCCTCTATAATTTTTCATTGCTGGAGGGGTTGCCCCTCCTTACCTGAAAATCCTGGCTCCGCCTTTGGGTTTAATCCCCGGGCGGATTCCAAATATCCAACGATGCCTGTTGGATATTTGGAATCCGCTTTTTCTCTCTCCCCTTGGTCACGTTTTGCTGAGATTTTTTTTGGCTGCTACTAACAGGTCCCTGCAGGGTGGGCTGGTAGGAACATTGGCAAAGTAACGTCACGGTGCCTTCGAACTTCGCCTCGCAAATGGTATTCGGCTGTGGGCTGTGTGTGAATTTGCCACATCCCCAAAAGCGAAGTTCGCAAATGAGATAATGTGACTTCCAAATGTTGGGTGCAATAAGACATATCAAGTCTCTGCGCTGTCTATTGCTGATTTTACACCCAACAGCACGAGATTTCACTTCGTTAAAGTATTGAAAGGGGACGGACGGACGGACACATTAATCTATTGCAGGCTGGTACACTCAGTTTACAACTTCGTTCCTACCAGTATAAATTCTCCACATATGATGATGATGGTGATATCAGCAGCTTCTAGGGTTTGGTGTTACGTGTTATTTATGTAGTTTATTGTAAAAAAAATTCGGTCACAGTTCCTATGATCACTGTTACATTGCATTTATGGCTTTATTTTGGTGATTTCTAAAAGTTTTTTGGTTTGGCCATGTTTTTGTTTATTGTAGTACGGAGTTAGACTGATGGCCTTAATCTAAGTTTCTTGTTGTTGTTGTTTGACTTGCATCCCACTGGGATTTTTGCACACAGCGTTGGTGTACGGTGCTATTTCAGGAATATTTTGATGTTTTTTTCCTAGATTTTGTTTGTACATGCACAAAGTCACTTTAAGATGTTTTTCTTGTTCATGTTTTTGTTTTTTTGTTTGTTGCGGTTGCACCCGATTCAAGAGCCGAATGGCTCACAGGGCTATACCAACATAAATGAAACTATGAACTAAACTATGAAACTACGTGTGGTGAGGTCGCCTCTGAAAAAAATAACCGAGTGCTAAGTGCGCTTTAACCCGGTAAATAAAAGTAGCTGAGTTTTGTTAAATTGAGGGCTCTTGCGGGAGAGATCTCAGACGATACACCATAGATACGATGGAGGAGAATACCCTCAGGACATCTTAGACCACCCCAACGCTTGTTTTGCATTTACAGTATCCCTAAACCTGGCGACGTTTTCGGCCACAGGATAGCCGAGTAGAATGCGATTGTGCCAATGACGGGAGTGGTTTGTATGGATGATGGGGATGGATGCAGGATGCCATTGCATTCTCTACCAAATAGCAGACTTCGAGACAGCGGGGTCAGTGACTGAATTATTCATTTCTAGAATAGTTCATGAATATGTATTTTTCTTAAAAACTGTTCCAATCGCGATTATAATCAACCATTCCCCATACCCTTTGTCGATCCACTGCTGGATGAAGGCAGCAGAGTTCCTCCGGATCTGGGTGTTGACGCTAGGGTTGGGGGGGGAATCAGGAATTGAGTCCGTGGCGAGGTACACAAAGTTGAGCCCTTGGTCGAGCAAAGACGGCGCTCAAAGCATCATCCGCGGCCGTCTGGAACGCTCTTCCTTCCCGACATGAGGAATACACCGGAGGCAATGCGCTTTTAAATTATCTAGACTAACAAACGCATTTGTTACTGCTTTTTTGCGTTCAGCTTATTGTTCTCCTTCCACCACCCCCACACCTCCCCCGCATTTTTCCGATTAGCACGGATGCCTACGTACGGTGCGAAAGAAGTTCAACACACAGACACACAGACACGCACACACGTGCACGCACGCGCGCACGTGTGTCTGTGCGATGGCGCAACTGTTGCGTGAGAAACGCGCTTCGCTTCGTGATGCAGTCACAGAAACAGCCGGCAGAGGGAATAGGGTGTGGGTGAGCGAGGCGAATATAAGAGGCGTGAGAAGGAGCGTGTGGATGAGACGGGAGACAGAGAGAGAGAGAGGCCCCTTGCATGCTGCATGCTGTCGCCTCGTTCATCGTTGCGTCAGGCGGAAGTCAGCTTCGGCGGTGGGACACGTGCGTTCTTGCAAGGGGGGTAAGTGAACGCACTTGCGTACGGATCTTGTGCGCGTTGAGAATTTCGTTTGATGCGAGAGACCACCACCACAACCACACCAACACCACCAACACCACACACCACCACACCCACACCACACACCAACACACACGGCGAGCGAGACGTGTCGGCCGTCGCCCTCTTCCCCCGGCACGTGGCGGCGAGAAAAACCCGACGCTTGTAGTTCCGATTAAACAACAACTCGTATCGGAGAGAGAGAGAGGAGGAGGAGGATGTGGTGCGAATGCGAGATTCGCACCGGCGTCAAATAAACACTCGGAATTCACGCTACGCAGACGCGTGCCGTGCGAACACATTTGAGGCTGAGTAGACCTAGGGGGGAGGTGAGCAGGACCGGTTCAGAGATAATCGTCACCGGGTGTTGGTTTGGGCCCCGAGCGGGAATCTTCGCTCGGGTTGGCGTAGTGCGCTAACCGCTGCGCCACCGCTCCCCCGTGCATCTGCAACGTAGAACAAAGATCCCCCGTGTAGCCTGTAACAGACTGTAACAGACTGTAGGGGCAAGTGCTGTTAGCGAGCACCAGGACGGTACACGAGGGGGTGGGTGGCCAGCACCACGCCCGGTCGCCTTTGTCTCCCCCAGTGGCGATGTTTGCACACCGGCACCAGTTACTCATTTGAGGCTGAGTCGACCTAGGGGAGACCCCGGACCGGTTCAGATAATCGTCAGCGGTGTTGGCCGTGAGCGGGAATCGAACCCGGGTCGCCAGGTTCATAGCGCAGCGCGTTAACCACTACACTACCGCTCCCCACTCCACAACACACACTGCACAAACACACTCCACAACACACACTGCACACACACACACACTCCACAAAACATACACTCCACCACAAACACACACACTCCACCACAAACACACACACTCCACCACAAACACACACTCCACACCACACACACTCCACAACACATACACTCCACCACAAACACACACACCACCACAAACACACACACTCCACCACAAACACACACACTCCACACAACACACTCCACAACACACCACAAACACACACACTCCACCACAAACACACACACTCCACACACACCACAAACACACACACTCCACCACAAACACACACTCCACACCACACACTCCACACCACACACACTCCACACCACACACACTCCACACCACACACACACTCCACACAACACACTCCACACCACAACACACAACAAAGACAACACACACACTGCACACACACACACTCCACCACAAACGCACACTCCACACAACACACCACACTCCACACTACAACACACATAAAAAGACAACACACACTGCACACACACACACTGCACACGCACACTCCACACACACTCCACAACACACACACACTCCACAACACACACACACTCCACACACACTCCACAACACACACACACTCCACAACACACACACTCCACACACACTCCACCCCACACACACACTCCACACCACACACACACCACACATGCACAAAACACACCACACAAAAACACACACACAAAGCACACACACACTCCACACAAGCCACACTCCACACACACTCCACACCACACACACTCCACACCACACACACACTCCACACAACACACTCCACACCACAACACACAACAAAGACAACACACACACTGCACACACACACACACTCCACCACAAACGCACACTCCACACAACACGCCACACTCCACACTACAACACACATAAAAAGACAACACACACTGCACACACACACACACTGCACACGCACACTCCACACACACTCCACAACACACACACACTCCACAACACACACACACTCCACAACACACACACTCCACACAAACTCCACCCCACACACACACTCCACACCACACACACACCACACATGCACAAAACACACCACACAAAACACACACACACAAAGCACACACACACTCCACACAACACACACACTCCACACAACACACACACAACACAACACACACACACTCTACACAACACACACTCCACACAACACACAACACACACACTCCACACAACACACCACACACATACACTCCACACCACACACACTCCACACCACACACTCCACACCACACACACACACTCCACACCACACACACACACTCCACACCACACACACACACTCCACACCACACACACACTCCACACCACACACACACTCCACACCACACACACACTCCACACCACACACACACTCCACACCACACACACACTCCACACTCCACACCACACACACTCCACACCACACACACTCCACACCACACACACTCCACACACTCCACACAACACACACTCCACACCACACACACTCCACACCACACACACTCCACACCACACACACACTCCACACAACACACTCCACACCACAACACACAACAAAGACAACACACACACTGCACACACACACACACTCCACCACAAACGCACACTCCACACAACACGCCACACTCCACACTACAACACACATAAAAAGACAACACACACTGCACACACACACACACTGCACACGCACACTCCACACACACTCCACAACACACACACACTCCACAACACACACACACTCCACAACACACACACTCCACACAAACTCCACCCCACACACACACTCCACACCACACACACACCACACATGCACAAAACACACCACACAAAACACACACACACAAAGCACACACACACTCCACACACACACTCCACACAACACACACACAACACACACACACTCTACACAACACACACACTCCACACAACACACAACACACACACTCCACACAACACACCACACACATACACTCCACACCACACACACTCCACACCACACACACACACTCCACACCACACACACACACTCCACACCACACACACACACTCCACACCACACACACACTCCACACCACACACACACTCCACACCACACACACACTCCACACCACACACACTCCACACCACACACACTCCACTCCACACAACACACTCCACACCACACACACACTCCACACCACACACACACTCCACACCACACACACACTCCACACCACACACACACTCCACACCACACACACACTCCACACCACACACACACTCCACACCACACACACACTCCACACCACACACACACTCCACACCACACACACACTCCACACCACACACTCCACACACACACACACCCCACTCACACCACACACACTCCACACCACACACACACTCCACACCACACACACACACCACACCACACACACACTCCACACCACACACACACTCCACACCACACACACCACACCACACACACACTCCACACCACACACACACTCCACACCACACACACACTCCACACAACACACACACTCCACACACACTCAACACACCACACACACTCAACACACCGCACACTACACACACCGCACACTACACACACACACACTCCAGCACACTACACACACACTCCAGCACACTATATTCACACACACATACTCCAGCACACTATATACACACACTCCACACAACACACACTCCACACAACACACAACACACACTCCACACAACACACACTCCACACCACACACATACACTCCACACACACTCCACACCACACCACACACACTCCACACCACACACACACACTCCACACCACACACACTCCACACCACACACACACTCCACATCACACTCCACACCACACCACACACACACACTCCACACAACACACACACACTCCACACCACACTCCACACAACACACACACTCCACACAACACACACACTCCACACACACTCCACACCACACACACTCAACACACCGCACACTACACACACCGCACACTACACACACACACTCCAGCACACTACACACACACTCCAGCACACTATATTCACACACACATACTCCAGCACACTATATACACACACACACTCCAGCACACTATATTCACACACTCCACTACACACACTCCACCCTACACACACACCCCGCACACGCACCAACCACACGCGCTCATTCCACGCAAACTCCACGTGGCATGCGACACGGACGGGGTTTTTAATAAACCTGATTAAAAAAATCCGCTTTAGAGAATGAAATGGGGGTCACAAGACATCTGGACCGCGCTGTATACACGTGCGCGGTGGACACGCGAGGCTTGTGTGTTGGTGTCTCTAGAGGCTTGTGTGTTGGTGTCTCTACACACGAGGCTTGTGTGTGTTGGTGTCTCTACACGCGAGGCTTGTGTGTTGGTGTCTCTACACGCGAGGCTTGTGTGTTGGTGTCTCTACACGCGAGGCTTGTGTGTTGGTGTCTCTAGAGGCTTGTGTGTTGGTGTCTCTACACGCGAGGCTTGTGTGTTGGTGTCTCTACACGCGAGGCTTGTGTGTTGGTGTCTCTACACACGAGGCTTGTGTGTGTTGGTGTCTCTACACGCGAGGCTTGTGTGTGTTGGTGTCTCTAGAGGCTTGTGTGTTGGTGTCTCTAGAGGCTTGTGTGTTGGTGTCTCTAGAGGCTTGTGTGTGTTGGTGTCTCTAGAGGCTTGTGTGTGTTGGTGTCTCTAGAGGCTTGTGTGTTGGTGTCTCTAGAGGCTTGTGTGTGTTGGTGTCTCTAGAGGCTTGTGTGTGTTGGTGTCTCTACACGCGAGGCTTGTGTGTTGGTGTCTCTACACGCGAGGCTTGTGTGTTGGTGTCTCTACACACGAGGCTTGTGTGTTGGTGTCTCTACACGCGAGGCTTGTGTGTTGGTGTCTCTACACGCGAGGCTTGTGTGTTGGTGTCTCTACACGCGAGGCTTGTGTGTTGGTGTCTCTACACGCGAGGCTTGTGTGTTGGTGTCTCTACACGCGAGGCTTGTGTGTTGGTGTCTCTACACACGAGGCTTGTGTGTGTTGGTGTCTCTACACACGAGGCTTGTGTGTGTTGGTGTCTCTAGAGGCTTGTGTGTTGGTGTCTCTAGAGGCTTGTGTGTGTTGGTGTCTCTAGAGGCTTGTGTGTTGGTGTCTCTAGAGGCTTGTGTGTGTTGGTGTCTCTAGAGGCTTGTGTGTTGGTGTCTCTAGAGGCTTGTGTGTGTTGGTGTTTCTAGAGGCTTGTGTGTGTTGGTGTCTCTAGAGGCTTGTGTGTTGGTGTCTCTACACGCGAGGCTTGTGTGTTGGTGTCTCTACACGCGAGGCTTGTGTGTTGGTGTCTCTACACACGAGGCTTGTGTGTGTTGGTGCCTCTACACACGCGAGGCTTGCTCCACAGATGAAGGCGACTGGAACGCGCTAAGTTTAGCAAAGTTTCTGTCATTCGTCAAAATGCGTGCCACGGTGTCGATCTCGAATGAGATGGAATTCAGGGCCGGATCAAGGTGCGTGGCGGGGGGGGCTTTAGGGGGCTGCATCCCATGGCCCCCCACCAGCCTCCAGAGATTGAAGTGAAAAGTTATTTCATTTGTGAACGCTGAATTTTATTTGCTGTTAAAAAAAAAATGTTATTTGTCTTTTTACTTTGGTTTTCCTATTCTTGGTTCTTTCGGTAAAGTCACGTAGAAGGGAAATAATGAAATAATAAAAATCCAAACACCAGAATAAAATTCTCGCGACGTTTCGGCCACAACGCAAGCAGGCCGTCCTCAGGTGAAGAAACAGAGCTGTTGGAAAGACAGCGTCCTAATGAACACCGCCAAGCTTGGCAGTGGTGTTTAAGCTGGGTGGGGAGGGAGGAGGGAGCCTTGACAAAGGAGAATTTTTATATTATTTCATGATGTTTTATATTGTTATTATTTTATTATTTCCCTATCTACGGGACTTTGCCGAAAGAACCAAGAATATGAATCCCTGCAGTCTCGAAAGCTTCAAATCGAAATTTGGTTTTCCTTTTGAAAATATTACTGGGGAGTGGGGGGTGGTGTCCTCACCTGTAGCCCAGATACCTACAAAATGTTAATCCGGCCCTGTATGGAATGGGGAATTTTACTTGACTGCAGCACGGTTGGATAAACTTAACCGTTGAAAATGTGTTTTTTTTCCAAAAATGTCCTCCTTTTAATAGCCGACAGTAGCAAGTGTATCTCGCGTTTGGCATTATCGCTGTTCAACTTATCGGTGGGCGTGATGCGGCCCCCTATACGCGTTCTAGCGTGGTGCGGTCATCATTGCAACCTGGGGTTGCATCGTGACTCTCCATTGCATCGTGATAGACCAGGGGTGGGCAACCTATTTTCTCCCAAGGGCCATTTGGATATTTATATGACGTGATTCGCGGGCCGGACAAAATGATCAACTTAAAAAAAAAATTAGCCCGTTTATATTTGGTCAAACGTTTCATGAACTCGCCCCTAATGCGATGGGGCTGGAACTGCTTCTCTTTGGCGAGGCATGGTGACGATGTTAGCCGGTGTTGACGATGTTTGCCGCTACTCGCAATTGCTTTTCCAGGTTTTGCTCTCCTAGATTTGTTGAGTTTCGAGTCCCGCCTGCGGTGGCCTTGGCAGGGCCCAGAGACCAAATGATTTCGCGGGCCTTATACGGCCCGCAGGCCGGACTGTCCCCACCCCTGTGATGGACATTGTAGCTACAGCGTGGAACTTTTGCTGACCGATCGCGTTGTTGCACGCGCGCCCGTACGTTGCATCGCGACTGCGATTTGCATTGCGAGTCCGTTGTGCAAGCGATTGCATGCATCCCCCCACACCGTGTCAACCCACGCCGTTTGCCCCGTATTCTCGTACAGGGAAATTGAGTTTTCAGGTTCGTACGGCCTACAGCCGTTTCAATACGGGCACAAGCAAAAAATGGTTTTGTGAATGTGTGTTTCTCCCTTGTGATGGGACTTTGTAGGATGAACGTTGAGATTCACAAGGGACACGGGGTGACCAATACGGTCTGAGTTGGTCTGTAATAAGGTAGGGCACTGAGAAGGGGTTGATAGGTTTGTAGTGGTGAGTGTAGTAGTGGTGAGTTTAATAGTGGTGAGTGTAGTAGTGGTGAGTGTCTATTTGTTTGTGTTTCTTCACTTGTATTGGGACTTTGTAGGATGAACGTTGAGATTTATAACGGGCACGGGTTGTCCAATAAAGTCTGAATTGTTCTGTAATAATGTAGGGGGCACTGATACGGGTTTGACAGGCATACAATCCGTGTCGCGTGCACATTTTTACAAATACTTGACAAGACGTCCACGGGATGCTGGCAATTTCCATCGCTGTCAATTTCCAAAACCAACTTTTATTCAATGGCGCTGAATGGGGGGGGGGGGGGGTGGGAGGGATCTGGTACGTGACACTTTCGTGGATTGGCGAGGCTAAATATAGACCCTCTCGTTGCAGTCTTAAAATAGGTGCGCTGTCCTCCGAGTGATCCTAAAATGTAGACTATCCGTAAGGGCTGCCCGTCCAGTATGAAATAATTTATGAGTTAACAACATCATGAGGCCTCCTTTGCCAGTGCCAACATATGAGAATAGCTCTCCCCCTTTTTTTTCTGCCAACAAAACAGCTGTGTTAAGATGTAAAAACACCCAAGCTGAAACTTTTTATGGGGAATCACGTCTGCATTTTAACCACAATGCTTGTGGTCAGAATGCAGGCAAAAAAACACGCTCTGATAATATTTTGTGGCATTGTCCTTGAAACTGATTGATCCACACGTCCTCCGGCCTAACACCAAACTCTTTGGTTCTTTCGGTAAAGTAACGTAGTGTCTAAAATACAATAAATCGCGACATTTCGGGCGCAACACAAGCGTCCGTCATCTGGTGGGAAAGCGTGGCCTGCTGCCGAGGCAGACTGTTTTAAGAGGTTTGAAAATGGGTGTTGCCCAAGGGGGTCATAAAGAAGTGGCTGGTGATGTGTTGCGCCCGAAATGTCGTGATTTATTTTGTTTTCTAACCTACGTGACTTAAAATTTCTAAAGAACCAAAGAGGATGGATTCCCGCAGTCACGGAGGCTTCAAATCAAGATTGGTCTAACACCGTTTGAGACTGGGCTCGGAAGAAATCCGTCTCTGGTGTGGGCTTTCCGTGCACGTCGGCTCTCTCCCGGCGACGACCGCTGACGGCCCAATTTCAATGGGGCAACACCGATGGGGTTTTGTTTTTTTACAACGCCGATAACGTCGACAGTATCGACGTAGAGAGGTTATTGTCCATGCCAACAATACGAAAATGCGGTGCAGCCAGGGGCGGAGCCACAGGGGGGGCTGGGGGGGGGGCTTAGCCCCCCCCCTGAAATTTTGGGAAAGTCGGTAATCGGGATAACCGGATATCCGGCTGCTGGAAAATGCTGACACCTTGTGCTGCCACCTTGTGTGCTGCCCTGCAGGCTGCCACCTTGTGTGCTGCCCTGCAGGCTGCCACCTTGTGTGCTGCCCTGCAGGCTGCCACCTTGTGTGCTGCCCTGCAGGCTGCCACCTTGTGTGCTGCCCTGCAGGCTGCCACCTTGTGTGCTGCCCTGCAGGCTGCCACCTTGTGTGCTGCCCTGCAGGCTGCCACCTCGTGCTGCCACCTTGTGCTGTCCTGCAGGCTGCTTGAGCGGCAGCCTTTCGAACTTATCGAACTTATCAGCCGCATCAGCGGCTCCGACCTATTAATAAACTCCGCGTTCAAATCCAATAAAATGTGTTTTATACATTTGTGGTGCCCATTGGAAAACATTACACTGAGATATCTCAGAATATTGAAGTCGGCACCCCCCAAAGTCAAAATCCTGGCTCCGCCCCTGCCCTTAACGCGTTATAAACATGCGTTTAGAGTATTTGATTTCAACACACGTCGACCTGATAAGCCACTTTGTTTGGCTATCATTTATGATAGCCAGGTCGCTTCAAAAAACAAAAGAATTGTCCAGCTCAGTGGGCCTTACCTGGCTCCTCCCCTTGGTGCAGCAATAGGAAATGTCAACAATGCTAAAGTGAATGTCAACACCACGTGTGTAAAATATTAGCGACAGCCGACTTGTATTTTTTTGCAACCACAATTGAAGGCACAATATAACCACAACCGTAACAAACACAATTGCAGCCAGTTTTATATAACAAGGGTTTTTTTGGGTTAGTTCGCATGAATATATAAATGTGTCGTTAAACCCACCACCACCCGACACGGCCAACTAGTAAGGTTTTGTCATGTAAACAGAACGTGGCCAATGCATTACTAGTACAGCACGAGTGTATAGTGTCGTGTATAGTAATGTATAGTGTAGTGTATAGTATGTATAGTGTAGTATATAGTCGTGTATAGTGTAGTGTATAGTAGTGTATAGTGTAGTATACAGTAGTGTATAGTGTAGTGTATAGTAGTGTATAGTGTAGTGTATAGTAGTGTATAGTGTAGTATAGTGTAGTGTATAGTAGTGTATAGTGTAGTGTATCGTGTAGTATACTAGTACAGCCCACCGGTGTGTTGGAGAGCAAATCCACAACATTTATAATCTTGAGTACGACGTTTCGCCAGCAATTGCAACCAGCCTTCATCAGGCGACAGCCAGATTTGTGGAGAAATCCTCCTGGTTTTTTTTTAATATTGTAGCCAGAAGAGCTGCATTATAATCGCAACTCAAATGACAACCACAACAGCCGCAATACAACCACAATCATTGTCACAACTGCATTATAACCACACACCCACCGAAAATGCAAAGACTGTTCAGGCAAGTGCTGTTAGCAAGTAGCTCCTATTCAGGCCGGCATGGCACACGAGTGGGTGGGTGGCCAGCACCACGCCCGGCTGCCTTTGTTTCCCACGTGGCGATGTTTTACGCACTGCAACCAGGTACTCATTTGAAGGCTGAGTCGACCTAGGGGAGGTCCAGGACCGGTTCAGACAATCGTAATTGGTTTTGGCCGTGAGCGGGAATCGAACTCTGGTCGCTGGGCTCATAGCGCGGCCACAACCACTTAACCACAACAGCCAGAATATGACCACAACGATTATTTAAGCACAAATCGCATTATAACGCCATTAAGGACGCATTATAACGCCATTTATAACCACACGTGGAAGCACAATTGCGTAAGCACAACAATATACAGCAGGCATCAGGGTCAGGATCGAACCAACGACTTCCTGTACACCAGGCGAGGTAGTTAACATCTCCTAGCCACCGTACGCCCTGTGCATATTTTGGTTCATGCCTCCTGCGTGTCTTTGACTGGACGCAAACACGAGTTCTAAGATTTTGGAAGTAATCTTCGCTCACCACTTCTCGAGACTGGCTTCACAACTCGATAAACGTCGAACGTTGAGCCAACGTTGGCATTGTTCACTGGGATTTGAAACCGGGGCACTTAATTTCGCTTCTCACATTTCCCTTTGCGAAATCTTGTCGCCTGATGAAGCTACTTGTAATCGCTGGCGAAACGTCGTACTCGGGTTGCAAAAGTTGTGGCTTGGCTCTCCAGCACACCGGTGTGCTGTACTAGTGTTGAGTAGTAGGGTGGTGACGTGATGTCACTCTCGCCTCGAGAGGAGTGACGTCATGTCCCCTCGGGGTATTTGATGGGGGGGGGGCCGGTGACGTTAACGGGGTCTTCGTCAGGAGCCGGGTTCGTGAGCGGTAGGGAAGTGGAGACCCAGGGTAGAGGAGAAGTAGCACCAGGCTATGGGGGGCGGGGGGGGGCTTCTTTACCCGGCTGGTCGAGTTGGTTGAACCATCGGTCAGCGCTGTGGGAAGAGCCCGTTAGCCTGGGAGGCGTAGGGATTCCCAGTACCCTTTACCCCTGGGGACCTTTCCCCTGGGGAGATTAGCTTAGCCAAGTCCTGTGTTACCCCTTCCCCTAAACCTAGGCGGAAAGCCCTTGATAAACAGTTTGGCGTCAGCCCCGGCAACGACTGCTCTTCGTGTCGTCTTTACACCTCAACACTAGTAACGAATTGGCACCTTCTGTTTACATGACAAACCTTACTAATTGGCTGTGTCGGGTGGTGGCGGGGTTAACGACACACACTCACGCGATCTAACCCAAAAAAACATGTATTATGGATAGAAATGTTCACTTTGCACCTATGGAACGTCAGAGACACTCTCGCGCCTGTTTTGCTGCCGAGATGCTTGTATAATACGTTGAACTTCTTCCGCACCGTACGTTGCCAACCGCGCTAATCGGAGGTGCGGGGGAAGGACAACAAACTAAACACAAAAAGCAGTTCTAAATAAATTAGTTTTCTCTCTAGATTGAATATTACAGAGCTCCAGTGGCTTCCTAGTGTCGGAAGGAAGAGCGTTCCAGACGGCCGCAGAGGCGCACCAGAATGCGCTTGATGCGGTGACCACCGCCTTTGTACGATGGCCCGAGCCAAAATCCGCTGCTGCGAGGATGACCCGGAGTCCGCGTGATGACGGTTTGTGCCCCCTTAACGAGATTCAGCGAGGTCTTGTGATGCTTGTCCATGCCCACCGTCTGTGGGTTTTCCACCTCCGCGCACCCCGGATGGTCCAAAATGCTTCGCACGTTTCGCACACTTCACGCTGCAACCAGCTGTTTAGTCGCAAGCAGTATTTGTCAGGCATGTTGTTGTGTATACATAATGGGGCACGCGCTTTAAATGACAAAAGGGCTGCCAATGAATCACAATGGGTAACTACGGCAACAAAAACGCATTCGATCCAGGTCTCCGTTTACCACTTGCTAATTGCTATTTCAGCTAAAAAAAAGAACGTTGGTTCAAAGATTAAAATCAAATTCCAACCTTGGCCCAACGTTTTTTTTTGGGACCTGTTTTACAAGGCTGCCTGCCGAAGTATGTCTCCAAAGGACAACAATTTGTAACATAATTTTACAGGTATTTGCTGAACGAAGGCCTGCTCCATTGCCATGTCGATTTCGGGGGGTTGTTTGACCGTACTTCACCACGCCGATCAATGTTGATGCAGTTGATGGTGCACCACTTGTTCATATGTCGCACGCCAACTGATGAAGCCGAGTGTCGTTCATGGCCAGGAATCGAACGCAGGTGGCTGGGTTTGATTTAACATATAATTGAACACGTGACAGGGTTTATAATGCAGTGTTTCTAACTACTGCACCACCGATGCCCCGTATAGTCTTTATCTTAAAAAAAATGACATCGGTTAAACTCTGCCAGACATTTCACATTCGACACTCGGGTCAATTCGGGTGCGTTTTCAATTAAAAATAAGCATGGCTGAACCTGATATTGTTGCGTTATTATGACAATTTCATTCAACAACGCAGCAATGATCTCTTCCACATGTAAAACGGAAGTATTTGGCAACAGTAGCACCCATATCCTACATAGATATTCCTTGCCTATAAACGCCTGGCAGTTGTCCAGCATTGGTTTAAGCAAACCTGACTGCTGATGAGACACTGAATGTGGAACCGGGTCCAGAGTTTTTTTGCTTGTATTAAACCAATGCTCTTGGAGGAAGAAAAAAAAAATACTCCCGGAAAGGCCGTGTGGCTGATGGGACGTATACAAAATAAAAACGTATAATGTGTTTTTTTATGTGGGAGACGGCTTTTTTCTTTGGAAAAGAGCTTCTTAGTTCGGTGGGCCTTACCTGAAATACACCTGACTGAAACTGACTGACTGTAATGCCTACTTGTTGAGTTTGTTTCACATGTGGCTGGGAGAGGAGGAGGAGGGTTGGGGGGTGGGTGGGTGGACGGTGCGTAATGGAAAGTTTGTGGCTAAACGTAAATTCTACGGGACTGCCCAAGACGGCAGGCCCGTGGCCGCGCGTCGGCAGAGCCACGGTCACGCAAATAACCGCGGGACATTTCCCACCAAAGGGGCCCGAGGCCGAACGCCGCGTGTCGACGGGAACGCCCGTTCCCGTGCAGCTGTCTCCTCGGGTTGAAGTTGCCCTCCACAATCTGCCAAAGCTGCACCCCGTTCTTCTCTTGCCCATGCGCTTTTATGTGCGTCGCCTGCGCGTCTCGTTGCTCTGTTACATCCGCACGCGCGCTCGCTTGCGGCAACGTTGGAACTTCTTTTCGCACCGTACGTAGCCGGCCGTGTTAACCGGCAAGGCGCCCTGTTGACACAAGCGCGAGGGGCCCTACTAGGCAAGCCGTGCGCGACCGCCGGCACCTTGAGCCGAAACGTCGCGTGAAGGCAATTGCAACGACGCCGCGCTGCTGCTTTTAAGTCGGCCCTACCAGAAACGTCCGCTGCCACCACACTGCTGCTCGGTATCTGCCAGTGGTGGGGGGTAGGGTGGCACGTGCCCCCCCCCCCCCCCCCCCAATGATCCGATCGAAATCCATAATTCCGGTCGGATCATTGGGGTTTATTGGTAATAAATCGGCATTTTGCGACCCCCCCCCCCACTGCCACTGTGTAGCATATTATTATTATTACGTGCCAGGGACTCTATGAGATGATAGGACAATAGTCTGAGTCCATAATTGGCAATAGGTTACGGCAAAGCAATTATAGGTGACTCACAGAATTGTGCGCAGTTGCGTGTACAGGACACGACTTCCCTGAAGGCATCGACACCCCTGAAGGCATCGACACCTTCAGCGAGCGCGATGGCGATCACACAACGCGGTTCGCAATTCGACCCTCGATCGATGGCTGCTCCATCGCCGCACACGCGTCGGATAAAAAGCAAGGGACAAGTCCTTACTTATTACTAACAACTCCTTACTACCAACTCCTTACTCACCAACAACTCCTTACTAACAACTCCTTACTTACTAACCAGTCCTTACTAACAAGTCCTTACTTACTAACAAGTCCTTACTTACTAACAACTCCTTACTTACTAACAACTCCTTACTTACTAACAACTCCTTACTTACTAACAACTCCTTACTTACTAACAACTCCTTACTCACTAACAACTCCTTACTTACTAGCAACTCCTTACTTACTAACAACTCCTTACTCACTAGCAACTCCTTACTCACTAACAACTCCTTACTTACTAACAACTCCTTACTTACTAACAACTCCTTACTTACTAACAACTCATTACTTACTAACAACTCCTTACTCACTAACAACTCCTTACTTACTACTAACAACTCCTTACTCACTAACAACTCCTTACTTACTAACAACTCCTT
The DNA here is from genome assembly GCF_048934315.1 of Petromyzon marinus. Taxonomy (NCBI): domain Eukaryota; kingdom Metazoa; phylum Chordata; class Hyperoartia; order Petromyzontiformes; family Petromyzontidae; genus Petromyzon; species Petromyzon marinus. The sequence continues at coordinate 6,601,852 of NC_133727.1, read as the reverse complement.
ACTTACTAACAACTCCTTACTTGCTAACAACTCCTTACTTACTAACAACTCCTTACTTACTAACAACTCCTTACTTACTAACAACTCATTACTTACTAACAACTCCTTACTCACTAACAACTCCTTACTTACTACTAACAACTCCTTACTCACTAACAACTCCTTACTTACTAACAACTCCTTACTTACTAACAACTCCTTACTTGCTAACAACTCCTTACTTACTAGCAACTCCTTACTTACTAACAACTCATTACTTACTAACAACTCCTTACTCACTAACAACTCCTTACTTACTACTAACAACTCCTTACTCACTAACAACTCCTTACTTACTAACAACTCCTTACTTACTAACAACTCCTTACTTACTAACAACTCCTTACTTACTAACAACTCCTTACTTACTAACAACTCCTTACTTACTAACAACTCCTTACTTACTAACAACTCCTTACTTATTAGCAACTCCTTACTTACTAACAACTCCTTACTCACTAGCAACTCCTTACTTACTAACAACTCCTTACTCACTAGCAACTCCTTACTTACTAACAACTCCTTACTAACAACTCCTTACTTACTAACAACTCCTTGCTTACTAACAACTCCTTACTAACAACTCCTTACTTACTAACAACTCCTTACTAACAACTCTTTACTTGTTGTTTCTCTTCAACGTGACTTTACCGAAAAAACTAAGAATATGAATTACTGCAGTCACGAAAGCTTTAAATCAAAATTTAACTCCTCTATCATTTTTCATTGCTGGAGGGGTTGCCCCCCCCCCCTACCTGAAAATCCTGGCTCCAACCATTGCCACTGCTCCCCACACAATCGCGTCTACAACCAATCCGTGCACATGAGTACGCAATCATGGTCACGAGGCTAAACTAAACTTTTTATTTGACCAGGTAAGGCTCATTTGAGCTATGAATATAGCTCTTGAGAAGCAACCTGGCCACAAATTATATCTCAACGAAGTGGCTTATCATGTGGAAATATATTTTTTCATTTTTCCTGGCTCCGCCATTGGCCAGCGCCATCCTGCCCACTTTCCCGATGTCTCTGTTTTATGGATAAAGAACGCGTTTCGTTTTTTTTTTGCTGCGTCTTTCTTTCGTACGGCTGCCGATGTAGATGCCGAGCAACAATATTAATCATCCCTAATTGAAATTATTGCTAATTAAATAGCAAAAATACATGTGAATGGCTTAATTAGTTCCAAGAGGATCTGAAATTTACCTTTTTCACCGTAAAAAAATGGTGTATAATATTTAAACAAGCAATTTTAATAAATAAAGTTATGAGAACACGTTAAAGCATCACTATGAATGGAAACATGGGTAAAGAATGAATAAAAAAGTACGTTAAAAGGTGCATAAATTAAAACAATATTTTCTAAGGCAAAGAAGATGGATGGGTGCCATTTGTTATTTTTCTTATGTAACTTTTAAGTAAAAAAAAAACCACTTAAGTATTCAAGAGTACTGTTTCCATAAGCAACGAAACATCAAACGTTGGAAAATGAGCGGCCAGTTGCTCTCAAAACGCTCATGAAATGGCGTCGCTGATTGGCTGAGGTCTGCTGCCGAGTCCGCTAAAAAGCGTTCCGATTGGCCGAAATTGGTGGGTCCACGTAATATCGTAACCGTATCGTTAATCGAAATTGTATCCTTAAGAGAAACAATGTGGGGGGAGGGGGGGTGGGAGCCCTATGGGAGGCGGATTGTTAATCGAAATTTCGTTAATCGATAACCATCGTAAACCGAGGGATTACTGTAATTCTGTTTTCCACAGTAATCGTGAGCAATGGGTTATGGATAAGAGGGGTTTTTTTTTTCCCTGTGGAATTTAAGACCAAACGCCTTCATCTGCACTTCACAAAATGGGGTCTCCCTCCCACTGCTCGCACTGTTTAACTTGTTTTTCTGGTGCCTCTTGCCCCACATGTTGTTTGACATCGGCGCGCCTACTTGCGTCCCTGTTCGACTCTTTAACGCTTGCGTTTTATATTAATCTGCTTTGTTTTTTTTTAATTCGCCCGTGTATTTTGTGTGTAAGACCATGCAGGCACCACCTCGTTCGATAGCTGTGCAGCATTCGTGGAGGACCCTGCACGCTCGTTCTCTGCGGTGCAGGGTATACCGCTCGGGCCCGCTCGGGATGCTTTCCTGGTCAACGGACCGCTATAGGAGGTCATTATAACGCTGTTTCAGTGAAGTTGTGTTACCGACGGTGCTTTAGGGAACGACGCTATAGGAGGTCATTATAACACTGTTTCAGTGAAGTTGTGTTACCGAAAGTGCTTTAGGGAACGGCGCTATAGGAGGTCATTATAACGCTGTTTCAGTGAAGTTGTGTTACCGACGGTGCTTTAGAGAACGGCGCTATAGGAGGTCATTATAACACTTTCAGTGAAGTTGCATTACCGACGGTGCTTTAGGGAACGGCGCTATAGGAGGTCATTATAACACTGTTTCAGTGAAGTTGTGTTACCGACCGTGCTTTAGGGAACGGCGCTATAGGAGGTCATTATAACGCTGTTTCAGTGAAGTTGTGTTACCGACAGTGCTTTAGGGAACGGCGCTATAGGAGGTCATTATAACACTGTTTCAGTGAAGTTGTGTTACCGACGGTGCTTTAGGGAACGACGCTATAGGAGGTCATTATAACACTGTTTCAGTGAAGTTGTGTTACCGACAGTGCTTTAGGGAACGGCGCTATAGGAGGTCATTATAACACTGTTTCAGTGAAGTTGTGTTACCGACGGTGCTTTAGGGAACGGCGCTATAGGAGGTCATTATAACACTGTTTCAGTGAAGTTGTGTTACCGACAGTGCTTTAGGGAACGGCGCTATAGGAGGTCATTATAACGCTGTTTCAGTGAAGTTGTGTTACCGACGGTGCTTTAGGGAACGGCGCTATAGGAGGTCATTATAACGCTGTTTCAGTGAAGTTGTGTTACCGAAAGTGCTTTAGAGAACGGCGCTATAGGAGGTCATTATAACACTGTTTCAGTGAAGTTGTGTTACCGACGGTGCTTTAGGGAACGGCGCTATAGGAGGTCATTATAACGCTGTTTCATTGAAGTTGCGTTACCGACGGTGCTTTAGGGAACGGCGCTATAGGAGGTCATTATAACACTGTTTCAGTGAAGTTGTGTTACCGACGGTGCTTTAGGGAACGGCGCTATAGGAGGTCATTATAACACTGTTTCAGTGAAGTTGTGTTACCGACAGTGCTTTAGGGAACGGCGCTATAGGAGGTCATTATAACGCTGTTTCAGTGAAGTTGTGTTACCGACGGTGCTTTAGGGAACGGCGCTATAGGAGGTCATTATAACGCTGTTTCATTGAAGTTGCGTTACCGACGGTGCTTTAGGGAACGGCGCTATAGGAGGTCATTATAACGCTGTTTCAGTGAAGTTGTGTTACCGACGGTGCTTTAGGGAACGGCGCTATAGGAGGTCATTATAACATGAATCCAATAGAGATGCGTTGCCGGACAGTGTGCTATAGGAGGTCACTATAACATGGTTCCAGTGGAGATGCGTTACCGACAGTGCTATTTTTGTTTTACCTACAAGCGATTTATATGAGCGCTTCATTGGGGTATCGGTAATAGCCTTAATAATGTGATTGTACACATGATAAATGTATTGAAGCATTTTTCTAAAAAAAATGAATAACTTCTAATGACAATGACCTTAAAAAATATACAATATGTTACGTACTTGCCACCGTCTGCCGTCGACGCACGTTCCGCGGGAAGCTGTACTAACGGATTCATCGCTCTTCTCCCGTGGCTGTCGGATAGGCAATATGAGCAGAATCGATACTATGGACATATCGGTTCAGGTTCAACAACACCGTATGTGGACAAATGCATCCCCCGCCCGCCCCTCAACCCCGCAGGCAACTCCATGCCTACTTTCTTCCATATATTGGGCTGATCGGGGTTAGGAACTTTCGGTCGGGACAGAGATCACTACAATGAAACGGCGTTATAAGAGACGGTGGCTATATGAGGCAATGCCGCTACTGACGGCTTTGTGTTTTTTCTTGCTGCTGAGTTGCTTGCGCAGCGCCAATGGATTTCCCCCCCCCACCCCCCCCCCCCCTTTGCCAAAATAGCCGAGCGGCTGGCGAAACGGAAGCCGCCGCCCGTGCAACAAAACCAAAAGAAGCTGTGCAAAAAAAAATATTCCGCGAAAACAATAAGTCGGCAAAACGGCGTAAAAGAATACTACGTCAGTAAAAAAATAAAAATTAAGAAAAATAAGTAAGAAAGAAAAGTAAAAAAAAATTGAAATGTAGGAAAAATAGATGTTTCGCTATAAATTTTAAGTACGGAAACTAAAATGGGTAAGAAAAATGATTAAAGTGAATATTTTCGTTTATCAATAATAAGTAAGACAAAGCGGAAAACGGCCGGACCAAAGGTTGTGGTCCCTATCCCAACCCCCCCACCCCTTCCCCCACCGCCACCCCCCATGACATCGTAGCCTCCCGGCCAGCGGCCCAGAAAGAGCCACCGCACGCAGTCCGTGGCGACCTCTAAGCGGGGTCCGAGTTTAAATATTTGCGAATGCCAGCGGAGGGAACGCACAGAGTGTGCCTGAGCACAGTGTGGTGGGGTGTGGGGGACGTTCGCCGAGTGTCGCCACGCTTGCTCGACCCAACAGACAAAGCACATCGCTACCCCCACAACTCCCCCTCTTATTCTTGGTTCTTTCGGTAAAGTCACGTTGAAGGGAAACAATAAAGTAATAAAATATATAATAGATATTTTTAATATATTTGATTATTATATAATATATTGTTTCATATATATATTTTATTGTTTCCCTTCTACGCGGTGACTTTACCGAAAGAACCAAAAATATGAAATCGCTGCAGTCACGAAAGCTTTAAATCAAAACAACCCCCCCTCTGTTTCTCAACACAAACACAACACCGAGTTTGACTTGCTGCATTCTACTGTCGCGTGACGTTTCGTGATAATATGCACCGGGGGGGCGACAACTACTACTACTGCTGTAAGTTGAATGTTGTTAAGCCCATTCCAAGGCAGCATCCCCGGGGCTTAGCTGTGTTTAGAGTCTGCTCGTTCCAGCAGGGGTCCGCTGTGGCGAGGGGTTCTTGGGTTCGAATCCCGATCTTCACGCCTGTGTGTTTTCTTGCTGTGGTTTTCCCACCTGATGGTGATTGCTTGCGTTGCAATCGGAACGCCGTGATTTAATTCTAGATTTGAAGCCTTCGTGACTGCAAGGATCCACACTCTTTGGTTCTATTCGGTAAAGTCACGTAGGTAAAAAAATGAAATAACAAAAAATCACGGCGTTTCGGCCACAACACAAGTGGCCTTCATCAGGTGAAGGGACTGGACTGTCCAGAGGACAGCGTTGGAGTGAAGACAGCCAAGCCCAGGTCGCGTCCTTTAAGCTGTGTGGGAGGAAACCAAAAAACGCTTTGACAAAGGAATTAGCATAAAATGATGTACTGGACCGGCACGGTGGGGGGGGGGGGGAAGTTTACATAATGTTGGCGTGAATTTATTTTCTACCCACGTGACTTTACCGAAAGAACCAAATAATATGGATCCCTGCAGTCATGACAACTTGAAATCGATGTAAATGTATATTTGGAGATTGCATGTCTCTCTCTCTCTCTCGCTCTCTCCTTGTTTGCGTGGATTTTTCTCGAGGAGGGGGGGGGGGGTCATCGGGGTTTTCCCTCCACATTTTTCGGAATGAACGTGCGCGCTCAGAGTTGTTGGGCTGCTGTCAATTCCCACGCGATGAGACCCTGAAATTGAGCTCTCATTTGTGAGCCGGGCTGCTCCTGAAAAAGAACTCCGTCGCTCGGTGGGCTTTACCTGGTAAAATAAAAAAAAAATAGTTTTAGTTTAGTATTGGGTGGGGGGGGGGTAGCCGAGGTGGAGTAATCCGCTTGCTCCACCACAGTACGCGTGGCTGTATTGGGTGACGTATGCCTCGTGGTTTACACCTCGCCGCATTCGCCGTTTTTGGCGGAATCCCCGACCGTTCCATCACCGGCGCCGTTGCAGCATTCAAATGCTGACAGTGGCCTGAGGCTTGGTGGGGGGGGGGGGGGGGGGGGCAGTATTCTTGAGGATAACCCTTGAACGAAGGCTCCGAAATAAATATACGCACGTGAACAACGCCGCGGGAAAGCTGCGGGATCTGCGAGAGGGCGTAAGAAAGCTTTGGCGTGGTGCGGGATCGGTTGGCTGTGACGACGACGACGACGACGATGATGATGATGATACCTCAGTCCAGATGATGCTCAAAAACAAGAGGACTACGTTCAATCTGTGATTTGAAGCTTTCGTGACTGCAGGAATCCATACTCTTTTGGTTCTTTCGGTGAAGTCACCGCGTAGAAGGGAAAACAATTAAATAATAAAAAATATAAAACAATTCTCACGAACGTTTCGACTGCAACACAAGCAATCATCATCAGGTGTGAAAACCACAGCAAGAAAATTTGAAAAAAGTGCGTTTTTTTCCTTCAAATATTCTTGCTGTGGGTTTTCACACCTGATGTTGATTGCTGTGTTGCAGTCGAACGTCGTGAGAATTTTTATTGTTTTTGTATTTTTATTATTTTATTGTTTCCCTTCTACGTGGTGGTGACTTTACCGAAAGACCAAGAATATAATCCCTGCAGTCACAAAAAGCTTTAAATCAAAAATACAATCTTCTTCTTAACGGGTCACCAGTGAACCTTTTATGAAACGGCTGTGTTGCTCACCTTCATAATGTTCTGATAAACTCAAGTTCAACATTTAACTTTTCACTTCTTTTGTACGGCTTGCGTTGATGTTGAGCAACAGCGATAATTTTACGTTGCGCTGATTAATGAACCAAATGATTTCGGGTCTCTCTGTGAGTCCATGGGTCTCAGTGTGAATGTATAGAACTCTGTATATGTTTGTGCATCTCTGCGAGTCTGCGGGTCTCTGTGTGAGGTCTTCGGGGTTTCTGTGCGAATCTGTGGGTCTCGATGAGTCCTATGGGTACTCTGTGAGTCCATGAGTCTCCGTGTGCATCTGTGGATCTCTGTCTTCATACGACTGATGTTGGATGTAGTCCCACAGCTACAATTTTACATCGAGGTAGTTAAGCCATGTGACGACGTCCACGAGGAGCGGAGAGTGGTGCAATCGGGTATCGATACCATTTAAATGTTACGTATGTTCCGTGTTCGTTAACATATTCCATCGCCGTTGACATGTCCCCCCCCCCCCCCCGCCTTATCCCTTGCGCCAAATGACACTCGGCATCGGCACGCAAAATGTTCCTCCCAACCTCGGGTGCGCTCGCTGCGTTTACTCTACACGCACACGCGCGTTGCCACACAGCCAGAAAGGGGGGTTCCTCTTGCTAGCGCCGGCACCATCGGTACAACTTTTAGTTTTGTTTTTCTTTCCACGATGTCGTCCGTTGCGACACGTCGCCTGCAGCAACGTCCCGCCCCCAGGGGGTTCGCCATCGGTGTCATCCCTCCGCTCGGTTTTTCCCCTGCGAAGGAAAACGTTTGCGTGCGGTGTGCCGTCGGCTTTCTACGTGCGTGTCTATGCACGCTGAACTTTTTGCACCGTGCTCGTTCGGAGGTGCATCCACGTGTCTGTGTGTGTGTGTGTAACGTACGTATGCATGTTGAACGTCTTTCGCGCCGTACGTATACAACCAGTGATAATCGCGGGGCGCATCCACGTGTACGCGTGTTGAACTTCCATCGCATCGCAACCGTACGTAGCCGCCGGTGCCCATCGGAGGTGCGCGCGAAGGACGAGAAATGCGCGCATCCATGCCATTGCTGGAAAGAGTTTTGGTGCAGGGTGGCCAGGACGGCAGATGGGGGTTGGGTTGGGAACCCATCTCGTACGGCCTTTTGGGTGTTATCCCCCTCGTGCAGGGGCGGAGCCGCTGGGGGGGCTGGGGGGGGGGTGCTGAGCCCCCCCTGAAATTTTGGGAAAATCGGTAATTGGGATAACCGGATATCCGGCTGCTGCAAATTGCTGCCACCTTGTGTGCTGCCCTGCAGGCTGCCACCTTGTGTGCTGCCCTGCAGGCTGCCACCTTGTGTGCCGCCCTGCAGGCTGCCACCTTGTGTGCCGCCCTGCAGGCTGCCACCTTGTGTGCCGCCCTGCAGGCTGCCACCTTGTGTGCTGCCCTGCAGGCTGCCACCTCGTGCTGCCTGCAGGCTGCTTGAGCGGCAGCCTTTCGAACTTATCGAACTAATCAGCCACATCAGCGGCTCCGCTTTCGAACTTATCGAACTAAGTCGGCCACATCAGCGGCTCCGACCTATTAATAAACTCCGCGTTCAAATCCAATAAAATGTGTTTTGTGCATTTGTGGCGGTCATTGGAAAACATAAACACACTGAGATATCTCAGAATATTGAAGTCAGCCCCCCCCCCCAAAGTCAAAATCCTGGCTCCGCCCCTGCCCTCTTTTAATGCACAAATATTCTCCCCCACCCCCGGGTGATCCGGTTTTGAAATTAAGTACGCGAGTGAATTCGAACGATTTTTGCATGCAAGTGTGCAGGGTTTGTGGGAGCATCCGATGCAAGGCTGTGGTGTAAATTATCACGGGGGGGGGGAGGCCACGGTAGCTGACAACTCCGAAACGTTTCGTGGCGGAGAGCGAGCGAGGGTGAGAGAGTGAAAGGGCTCTGGGTGCCTCCCCCCCCCTCTTAACGCTTTTTGTTTTTTTAATTCGTCGAGTTAACGGGCGGCGGGCTTGGATGCCGGAGAGGGGCCGGAGAGCACCGAACCGCAGCCGACGAGAAGACCCTGGGGTTCGAGTCCAGATTTCAACCGCGCCACTCGCCGTGTGATTTATAAAAAAAAAAAGCGTCTTCTTTGGTTCTTTCGGTAAAGTCACGTAGAATAAAATAATAAAATAACACACCAAAAAATTCTCGCTGTGAGAATTTTATCGTGTTATTTTATTATTTTAAGATTCTCACAGTGAGAATTTTATTGTGCTATTTTATTATTTTATTCTCATGCTACGTGGTGACTTTACCGAAAGAACCACAGAAGATGAATCCTTGCAGTCACGAAAGCTTTAAATCGGGAAAAAAAACGGTTTGTTAAGCGTGCCTTGGGCCAGTCGCCAATAACCACGCAAGGCGATCTGTCCCCTTGCAAAATTAGTTAACGCGTGCTCATCATTTTCATGCATTCGAGGTCTGAGAAACACTGTGTAAGACGATTTTTGTTCCTGGGTTAGACGTGTTATTTCATCTTACCTTATGCCTCCAAAAGTATCGGAAAACGGATATTATTTGTGACCAGGACTTTACGTGAAGGAAATGACACAAATGCACACCACGTGTTCTCATTTAAAATAGGAACGTTTCAAACTATCACTGTCCTGGTCACAAAAGCAAAGCTTGTGGGGAATAATAATAGCCACTTTCTGTACTTTCGAGGCATTAGCAATTAGAAAATAAACACTTGCTACCCAGGAACAAAGAATACAAATTAAATTGTTACAGAGTGGAATCAAATCGCTGCACCGCTGCATCACAGCACTGCTACACTACACCACTGCACCATACCGCACCACTGCTATACTACTGCCAGTACTCTACACTGCTAAACGACACCACCAATGCGCTGCACTGCACTGCACCAACGCACCAGCGAGGTGGGCGTGCAATGCCCTATCGAGCTACGGCACCCTTCACGCGACCACTCTGTTCGGCTCGGTCGGGTGGTGGAGGGCTCGCAGCTGCAACTCGCATTTATACCCGCACGATCCGATCCCCCGACAGACGCCAGTTTTGTGAATCGTGATTTATATATATCGGTCGCGATCCCTGCGCGTTGAAACGCCGCCGCACTTCACCGTTTTGCCGCTGCATCCTGTAAACCCGCGGTGGGGTTTTTTTTGTTTTTTCCCTCCTGAAATCTGCACCGCGCGCATTTAATGCTCGCACTTGTGCATTGGTTTTTTTTTACGCCGATTTTGCTCGGGTCGCTGGGTTCTCCGTGGCACGGTGCCCCGTAACCGCTGACGGCACCGCTCCCTCGTCCCCGTGGTCGAGTTGGCGCACGTGTCGGCGCGGAGTGGCGAGATTGAGGATCGTTGCGAATTTGCGCGCTTTTTGACCTGTACAAGGTGCATTTCTAGCCCCGCTTGATAGTGAAGCCTGTTAATATGTCCTCGACTAATAGGTTGTCAATTAATGATGCGCCAGATTTAATGAATAACTTGGGTAATTTACTTTCAATTACGCGGAGCAGCTGGCTTGTTTACTCTCAAGGGGCCGAAAAGCACAATTGTGGCAAAGTCGTATCCGACCGTCTGACGAGTGTGGGGGGGGGGGGGGAATGGTGCCACAGTGATTGGCACCACTGCTACTACGAGCGCAGCCAAGCCAGTTCCATTTCCGCTCGCGACCGATATCTGAGCCTGGGTTTTCCCTTAGGTTGACTGGGCCTTAAATGTGTACCTGGGGCCAGGGCGCGTCCATGGCGGGGGGTGGTGGTGGGGGGGGGGGGGTGGTGCGGGAGCCCCTGGGCAAATCCCACCGTGTGGTCCCCCCCCCCCACCCTACCTGATGCCTTTTAAACCACACCGTGGAAGTATTACACCGTGACATTGAAGCACGGGGCCCCCCTTCCCCCCCCCCTCCCCCAAAGCAACGGGGCCCAGGGCAGTCGCCCCCGATTCGCCCATACCCTAGAGACGGCTCTGGCTGGGCCAGCGTGTAAACATCGCCTCCGGTGTGAGACAAAGGCGTCGGGGAGAAGTGCCGGCCACCCACTGCCTCGTGTGCCATGCCCGGCCATCATAGGTGCTGCTCGCTAACAGCGCTTGCCCCAAAAGTCTTGTAAAGGCCTTACAGGGAGGTGTTGAAAGCAGTTGGCGCACTGCGCTAGGAATCTGGCGAGCCGAGTTTAATTTTTCCTCGCAGACATCGTCGCTGCGGTGGCTAGGGGATGTTAACTCCCTCGCCCGGTATGCAGGAGGCCGTGGCTTCGATCACGACCCTGACGCCCGCTGTATAATTCTCCCCGTGGTCGCATGGATTTTTCTCCTTGTTCCTCCGGTTTTTACCTCCATATTTATAAACATGCATTTTTTTGATGATTTGGCTGTTACAGATTTCCACGTGATGAGCCAACTCCGTTGAGCTATCGGTTGCGGCCAGGTCGCTTCTGATAAAGAGCTACGCAGCTCAACATGGGACCTTACCTGGTCAAGTAAAAAAAAAACAAAGTTTAGTTTAGTTTCAGTTTATCATCGGTGACACGTTTCAACCCGTCTCTATGTTGAATCGGCCTTTTAATGAGCACGTTGCTGCGGTGAGTATTCGGGAGTCCAAGGCAGCTGGGCGTGGTGCCTTGCCACCTATCTCCTCGAATTGTCGTGCCGGCCTTAATAGTCGCTCGCAAACAAGGCCCGCGCCGACAGTCTGGCGAAGAATCCCTATGGAGCTCTTGAAGATCAATGCAATCCTCGGTGTCGGAGGACACGACAGAGCTACCTCCTGAAATCCTTTTCGGTGACCTCTGCCCCCAACCTGCCCCTGAGATTTAATGTTTTTTTTGCGTGGACACAATCTCTCGCACGGAGTAAACATATCGGTTTTTAAGAACGTGTCCGAATTTAGCCGCAGAACTTCATCGTGCGTGACAACTCTAAATAATCGTTGGCATTGTTGTTGAGACTGTAAATAACAATCTATAAGCAATGTCTCCTCACGTGTCTAGCCAACTCCACGTGATATATATAGTATTTGTTACACATCCCATCGGCTTGCACGGCTTTCTGGGCATGAATCGTTGCGGCAGCAATGTTACGAGAGGAGTAAAAAAAATCTCCTGGACCGGTTTTTGGACATTCGTACCGTACGTAGCCAGCCGTGTTAATCGGAGGTGTGGGCGTGGGGAAAGTGGGGATTGCTGGCATGTTTCATGTGATGGGTTTTATTTTTTGGATAGTCATTGACTGGGCTGACACCCACCCCCCCCCTCTCCCACCCCCAAATCGCGCTCGAAAAAATCATTGCTAGTCGCACCTCCGATGTAGAGGGACATTACTAGTCACAGGCGGCTGTCTGGATTCGAACCCAGGTTCTCTGCGGCGTCCGGCACCCAGGGCTGTGGCCTCTATCTCGCGAGAGGCGCTTCGATAATATAGCGTATGACGGGAGGTTTTTAGCTTGTTCTAGATTTGAAGTTTTCGTGACTGCAAGGATCCATACTCTTGGTTCTTTCGGTAAAGTCACGTGTGGTAAAGAAACTAAAAATAAAAGATTAAAAATAAATAAAGTTAAATCGCGACGTTCCGGGCGCAACACAAGCGTCCGTTATCAGGCGGGGGACAACCACAGCAGGAAACAATTGCTGAAGTAGTTTAACACTGCAGGCTTTCGCGACCAATATTATTCATAATGAACGTTTTTGGGGTTAGATCGCGTTATTTACAAGTGTGTCGTAACCCTCCACCACCCGACACGGCCAATCAGTAAAAAAAAAGTGTCACGTTGATAAAAGACAAAATAGTTCGCTACTTTAGCCCACCGTTGTGTTGAAGAGTGAATCCACAACATTTACAGTTTTTGAGTAGTACGACGTTTCGCTGATAATTACATCCAGCATCATCGGGCAATTCGCCTGTATATCAGGAACGACACGGTTGGACTTCTTCACAAATCTCGCCTGATGAAGCTGGTTGTAATTACCAGCGAAACGTCGTACTCAAAAACTGTAAATGTTGTGGATTCACTCATCAACACACCGGTGGGCTAAAGCGGTGAACTATTTTGTCTTTTGTCAACGTGACACTTTTTGTTGCTGATTGTGCCGTGTCGGGTGGTGGAGGGTTATGACACATAAATAACGCGATCTAACCCCAAAAAAGTTTATGACGAATTGCTCTTTCTCCCCGCCTGATGACGGACGCTTCTGTTGCGCCCGAAACGTCGTGATTTAATGAATTTATTTTCATCTTTTATTTTCATCTTTTATTTTCTTTACCTACCTGACTTTCAGTTTGTCGTTGTTTGAGAAACGTGACCAACGTTAACGATCACTTCAGAGAGGGCGCATGCAGACACGGGTTAACTTCAGCGTGTCAGTGCGGAGGGGGGGGGGGGGTGGGGGTGCCTTCTGGGGTAGGCTTTCCTCCTTAAACATGGGCAGGTTATTAACGGTGTTACGAGGTTCACGTTCACATCGCCCGTCTCTATTAGCAAAAGCAAAAAACTCCCCGCGGGGAAAAATGCGCACGCTCCAGCCGGCGCTCGACGCCGCAGCTTCCCCCGCCGCTCCGTTGCCGCAGCACTACACTCCACTGCTACGCTATGCCACGATGCTACTCGGCGTCGCCACCAATACGCCGCACCACTACACCGCACTGCACCAAGACGGCGCCAGCGAGTGTAACGTCGGTTCGAGCTTCGGACTCTCCACGCGACAACTCTTATTTGTTTCGGTCGGTCGGTTGGCGGAGGAATGGGCCCCCCCCTCCCCATCTCGCCCCCTCGCTCCCTTCCCTCCCCCCCCCGAACAAATCACTCGAGAGACGCCGGGTGTACGGCAGCCAAGAGCGGTTTACGTGAACGCTGTCGCCGCGGCAGGAGTTAGAAGGATTGGGTGTTCGCCCTTTCTATTTTTTTGTCCATACCGGCAAGAAAGGTGCCATGGTGTAACGGGAGGAGGTAGGTATTCTTTGGGTCTTTCGGTAAAGTCACGTAGATGGGTTCAAAGAAAATCGCCAACAAAAATAAGGAGGTGCTGTGTAGGTAGGTCACACACGTTTGGCGCAACGGGCAGCGGTCCTTCGCTGACTGCAAGAGATGGATGAATGAGCGAATGGGTGCATGGGATGGGGTCCGCGGGGAGAGAAAAGGGGAAGAAGATGACGGGGGGGGGGGAGCGCTGTTCAGAGCAGTTTTTCCTCGGAGTTCCGAGGTCGCGGATGAAACGGAAACGAATCCTCCACCGCGTTGCAAGCGCCGGGGCAAAATTTGTCGGCCCTGGCAGAGCGACATTTTTTTTTTTTTAATCCGCAGTCGAGGAAATTATTTACGGGCCCGCACGTCGCCGCGCAGGTATTTAAAAATTTTTCCGGGCTTAACGCGTGGTCCGAGTTGCCAAGGACACGTGCAAGGACATCTCATTCAACGCGCTGCAGACGAATGCTGTGCTCTGCTCCTCACGTGTTCACGTCAGCAGTTTGTCAGACTAGGGCGGCCGAGTGATTCATGCTGTACCGTGTGTGGGATGTACTGTACGTGAGATTAAGATGCTTGTTTTGTGTTAAAGGGGATTTCGTTTTTTTTCGGAAAGCGTTGCCCTTTTCACACGACCCATTCAGTTTGTGCTCTCCGGAGTGTGGAATTGTTGTAAGCCGTTTTAAGCCTCCTTCCGCAAAAGGCTGTGCAATCGGATTAAGGGCGACCAGCGGTTGCGTTTTGCGGATAACTGTGGCGTGTCGGGGGAAGGTTGCGTGTCCAAAGCGGGCAAAAAGCGCGCCGTGTTTTTTTTTGTTTTTTAACAGATCGACAAAACAAGTGAAACCGCCAACGTCAACGCAGCCAGCATACGCGGCAGCTCGACGCGCGGCACTTTGACAACCCAAGAAGCGCGTGCGCGCGAAGGAACGGTGGTCCACGAGGAACGTACGGGTACGTACACGCGATGAGGTTCCGTTGTCCGGGTCCATTTTTTTGTTGTTTTGGCAACCAAAACGAAACCTCGCTCTTGACGCTTCCGGGTCGAGCCCTCTCTAGGTGGTCCCTCTGCTCTTCCCGACTCGCCTGTATTTTGTCGTGTCGATGCTGTACACCCGTCCCTTTATTCGGGGGGGTGGGGGGGGTGGGGCGAGGTGGGGTTCTTCAGAGCACCACTCTCTGTGCGACCACTTGTACGCAGGTGCTGGCTCTCCCGGGACCCTTTTACGAACCGAACCTTTCCGGAAGGTTCTTGCCGAGGCGGTTGCTTCCGCAAATTTGGCGGCGCCACCGCTGGCTTTTCGGCTGGGGCGGGCAGCTTGGCCACGGCGGCACCGTCCGATCGCTTCTGCTCGGCAACAGCTCCGGCCAATCCCCTTCCACGCGCACGCGAAGGGAGAAGTCTTCTCATTGCGCGGGGGGGAGAGACCCGTGTCGTGGATCCTGTTATCCCGGTGGAAAAAAGGGTGCCCTTGTCAATGTCCGTAACCTGCCGGAAATTGGGATGAATCTGTTGAAGATTGCGCGCGGCTTTGGAAGTTGTTCCGCATCGATCTCCTGGAGAAATGTGCGGCTCCTCTGGAATATTTGGGGAAAAAATAGGCCCTCTGATTATTGGTTGTTTTTTTTTTTGCGGCGGGTGATAAGCCAACGAGTAAGAGCGCTCCTGTAGTGCCCCTCCGGTCGTCTCCTAGCAGCACCGCAGGGCCTGCCGGTTATACACTGCCTCGAGACGGGTGGCGGATGTTGTGGTTTTGTCGCGACGAAGAATGGTCAGTTGAAGAATCCGTTTGGAAATCTCACGGAACAGTCTGTATACATTGTGCGTCGGAGAACGGCTGCTGGAGAGCATTTTCACTCTCCAGGTAAGGGCCCCACTGAGCTACGTAGCTCTTTTCCAGAAGCGACCTGGCTATCGCATATGATAGCTCAATGAAGTGGCTTATCACGTAGAAATTTACAGCAACCACGTACTCTAAACGCACGTTGATTCAAAATGTGGGCCCTACTTTCTGGCACTTTTTGTCCCACGGTCAACGAATATAATTTTTGTTTAACTTGAACACGTAGGCTTTGCGCGACCAACATTATTCATAATTGATATTTGTGTCGGATTGTATGTACGTTGAACTTCTTTTGCACCTTGCGGACCATGCTAATCAAAGGGGCGCGTGGGGAGGGGGGAAAAGGGCAACAAACTAAACACAAGAAGCAGTTCTAAAGAAATGAGTTTTCAATCCTGTAATCTATAGGATTACAGGTGGTGAGGGCGACATAGGCAAGAGATGGCTTCACAGGTGGTGAGGGTGACACGGGCAAGAGATGGCTTCACAGGTGGCGAGGGCGACACGGGCAAGAGATGGCTTCACAGGTGGCGAACACGACACGGGCAAGAGATGGCTTCACAGGTGGTGAGGGTGACACGGGCAAGAGATGACTTCACAGGTGGCGAGGGCGATACGGGCAAGAGATGACTTCACGGGTGGCGAGGGCGACACGGGCAAGAGATGGCTTCACAGGTGGCGAGGGCGACACGGGCAAGAGATGACTTCACAGGTGGCGAACACGACACGGGCAAGAGATGACTTCACAGGTGGCGAGGGCGACGCGGGCAAGAGATGGCTTCACAGGTGGCGAGGGCGACACGGGCAAGAGATGGCTTCACAGGTGGTGAGGGCGACACGGGCAAGAGATGGCTTCACAGGTGGCGAGGGCGACGCGGGCAAGAGATGGCTTCACAGGTGGCGAACACGACACGGGCAAGAGATGGCTTCACAGGTGACGAGGGCGACACGGGCAAGAGATGACTTCACAGGTGATGAGGGTGACACGGGCAAGAGATGGCTTCACAGGTGGCGAACACGACACGGGCAAGAGATGGCTTCACAGGTGGTGAGGGTGACACGGGCAAGAGATGACTTCACAGGTAACGAGGGCGACACGGGCAAGAGATGACTTCACAGGTGGCGAGGGCGATACGGGCAAGAGATGACTTCACAGGTGATGAGGGTGACACGGGCAAGAGATGACTTCACAGGTGGCGAGGGCGACACGGGCAAGAGATGGCTTCACGGGTGGCGAGGGCGACACGGGCAAGAGATGGCTTCACAGGTGGCGAGGGCGACACGGGCAAGAGATGGCTTCACGGGTGGCGAGGGCGACACGGGCAAGAGATGGCTTCACAACCGTTGGGTTTTCTCGGTGGTCACTCGATGAAGATCGAACGAGGATGGGGTCTCCGTGGCCGAGGCGAGAGACGCGGCTGCCGCCGGCGGGTTCGGGGGCGTTGCCAATTTTTATTCGGTGGCGATGAGTGAACGTGAATGACGGGGAAGGGCCTCCGAGGGTTGGGAGCCGCGAGATCCGACGACGCGGTTTTGGCGAAAAGCCGTCGGGAGGATGAGGCGGAGGCGAGGGTGACGCCGTGGGAGTTGACGTTTGTCGGAGGATCGGAGCGGAAGAGCCTCGGCGATTCTTCGCGCTCGAAGGAAGTGCGGGTGCGGCGAGGCTACGGACCCGATCGGGAGTTTACTCCTCGGAGAAAATCGCCCATCGAGCTGTGCGGCCGGGTGACTCGGCCAGCAGACTAACTCTCGCTGCTGCGTCTGTGGACAAGATGTAAAAAATATAAAAAAATATAAAAAAAAGAAGTTCAGCGTACATACACTTTCCAGTCCTTCACCTGTGAGGGCATGCCTCGTGACATCACGCTACTTATTTAAGGCCCCCGAGACTGGAGGAGATTTTCAGAGTTCTGGTGATCTGCCAGACGATGTTGGTTACAACTACCAACAAAACGTCCGTACCCAGTGTGGGTGGGGTCGCGCTCCGGCACTACCGGTGGTGTGCTTCCGAAGCGGCAATACATCGGCAACGTCTGTTGCGGTACCCCGGGGTGCCATAGTACGCCGGCTCTCGCACAAAGTCCGTGACGCAGTCACCTTTAGTCTGTTGATGGTCGGCGATGCGGCAATCGACTCGGCTGGACGAGCCGTACACTACGATGCACTTCTACGGTGTGTACGAGCGTTCGGCATCGCGGAGTGTGGCACTGATGTTGGATTGATCGGTACCCCCAGTCGCAGAGTTGAAGTACACCCCTGGACAAAAAAGTGTCCCAGAAATGAAATATTTAATTGCCTCCTCGGCCATTTTGTATTATTTGGTACCCCGGGGTACCGCCATGAGGATCACGTGACAAACTGATTAAAATGTTGACTGTCGGGTGGAGGAGGGTAATTACTTTTTACTCGGGCAGCAATCGATTGAGTCGTTATTTGTTTTTAAGTCTCATAGCTGAAGCAAGTGCAGACCCGAATTTCGTACGATCCTTTGTGTGTGTGCGTGTGTGTGTGTGCGTGCGCGTGTGGAGTCATTAATGACCGTGCCGGGATGTCAACTCACTGCGCTTTACATCCAAGTTTCAACATCACGCCACGGTGGCTGGGAGATGTTGACTTTCTCGCCTGGTATGCAGGAGGTCGGGGTGGTGGTGGGGGGGTTTCATCCCGACCCTGACGCCTGGTTGTATATTTGGAGTGTGCGTGTGTCTCTCTCACCGTGGGTTGTGTGGATTCCATTTGGAGTTTTTGGGGTGCTATAAATTTCCTACGTGATAAGCCGAGCTATCATTTGTGGCCGGGTCGCTTGTTAAAAAGAGCTGTGTAGCTCAGTGGGCCTTAGTTGGTAAAATTGAGTAAATGTTGTGGATTCACTCTTCAACACACCGGTGGGCTAAAGTAGCTAACTATTTTGTCTTTTGTCAACGTGACACTTTTTTGCCGATTGGCCGTGTCGGGTGGTGGAGGGTAACGACGCATTTATAAATAACGCGATCTAACCCAAAAACCTTTTTATTACGAATAATATTGGTCACGGAAGCCTACGTGTTAAACAGAATTGCAACCGAAATATGCAGAGATGGTAGATTGTCAAATACCGACCTATGTAATTTCCCCCCCCCCCTCTTCCGATAAACCTAGTGGTTGGAAGGAATGCTTATTTGCCCAGGAGAGCAGGAAATCGTGCGTCACTCTACAAAGAGCTGACCTGTGGCACCGCGCGGGGTCAACCCCCACAGAGGCTGACGCCGCACGCGTCCGTTTACTTTACTTGGGGGGGTGGGGGGCACCACGGCGGTGAGATGTTGACTACTCGCCTGGTGTGCAGGAGTCACGGGTTCGATCCCGACCCTTTGTGGGGAGCGGTGGTGCAGCGGTTCGCGCTACAAACCCGGCGACCCGGGTTCGATTCCCGCTCGCGGCCGACACCGGTGACGATTAACCGAACTGGGACTCCTCTAGGTCGACTCCGCCTCAAATGAGTACCTGCGGTGGTGTGCAAACACGACGGTGTCCGGGCGTGGTGTTGGCCACCCCCCCACCCCCTCGTGTGCCGTTCTGGCTTTCATAGCTGCTCGCTAACGGCACTTGCCCCCCAAACAGTCTGTTAAGGCTACACGGGGGGATGTTTTTTTTATTTTAGCGTGCATGTTCTCCCCGTGGTCGCGTGGATGTTCTCTCCGGGTCCTCCAGTTTTTTCCCTCCCACATTTTAGAATCCACATCGCGCGTTCAGCTCGGTGCGTGATGACACGCAGGTGGGTCAGCGGGGCCTTACCTGGTGATAAAAAAAAAATAGTTTAGTTTTTTTTTACAAAATCAGCTGGGGGGGGGGGGGGGGCGGTGGGTGGGGTGGGTGGGAAACCTCGTGGAGCTTTAAAACGGCTCTTGTTGCGAGGATGGACCCACAGACTGTTTGGCGGCGGCGGCGGCGGCATTCACAGGACGTTGTTTCATAATCCTCGTTTTAAACTCGTCACTCTGCGCCGCCACCCCGCCGCGCACCATTCGCCGGCTCCCGACGGGGGACGCTCGACTCGGGAGCCTCCTCCAGGAGGCACCGCAGGCGAGCGAGGGGAAGGCGGAGAGCCGGGGCGCAACCAAAAATCGTATCGAGCTCTCTGCGGTCCTCTACACGCATGAAGTCGTTTTCGGCCAATTTTTTGCGTGCGGGGCGTGCATGTACGTTGAGCTTCTTTCGCACCGCGGCGTAGGGAGCCGTTGCCAATCGGAGGTGCCGTGGGAGGGCGACGGGCGAAACGCATAATTGAGATCCACCACGAATGCGTCGAGGCTCGTCGACTCGGCCTTTATTAGTGAGGCCCCCCCCCCCCCCCCCCCCCATTGCGATGAGCAAGCTCTGTCAAATGAATAACCGCAGTCCGAGGCCTTGGGGAGTGCCGGCGATCGCCGGGGCACGACGGGGCGTGGAGGGCGTGCAAACTGACGGAAGCAATCGCGAGGACGGATAATTTGCGCGAAAAGGCCGTGCCCAGAACTTGCTGCGGGACGGGGTTAACCAAAGGGGACGCAAGTGAAAAACGGCGTCCGAATCGTCACGTCGCGGACGTGCCGCGTACAAACCGTGCACCAAGCAGCCCACGGGCACAAAGTGAGCTTGGGTCACCGTGCACACAGGCTTGGTTGAGGAGCTACAGTGAAAGCTTGGATTGCGAGTAACTTGGTCTGCGAGTGTTTTGCAAGGCGAGCAAATTTTTGCAACGAATGATAATTTGATAAACGAGCGGAGGGGGTCTTGCAATACGAGCAGTACGTATAGGCTTTGTCTGCTGAGCGTCACGTGATCACAACTGAGCCAATGGTTTCTTCTCTCTCTCTCTCGCTGCGGGATTGTGGGTAATCGTCTCCCATGCGAGGTCTCAGTCGCCGTGCCTCACTCGTATAGTCGACATGCGTGCGAGCGTATACTGTTTACTATAGTACTATAGTGTTGTGACCACGTGTGTACTGTTTACTATAGTGTTGTGACCACGTGTATACTGTTTACTACAGTACTATAGTGTTGTGACCACGTGTATACTGTTTACTACAGTACTATAGTGTTGTGACCACATGTGTGTGCGTAAAGCATTTTTTATTTTGTGTCCAAGTGTACTGACTGTTCTTTAGTAACTGTACTGCAAGTGAAAGTCGTCCTACACAATAACCCTCCTCCTGCCCTCTCTCTCATCTACCTCACACCAGCCACGATTAAATGTAAATAATACATTTGATTAACTTTATATTAAATTTAAATAACAAAAATATGAAAAGGTATTTTGTATTAATCATTTTTATATAAATACAGTATTTTTGGGTTGTGGAACGAATCGTCCGAGTTTCCATTGTTTCTTATGGGGGAAATTCGCTTTGATGTACACGAGTGCTTTAGATTACGAGCACTTTTCCGGAACGCATTATGCTCGCAATCCAAGATTTTTAACTGTATCTGGTAGTAGTAGTCGCCAATTCGTATCCATCCAGATTTCATGCCCCCACTGCTACCCCGATAGCTTGACAGGGTGGGTACAGGGTATAGACGCCTCCGATTTAGCACGGTTGTCTACGTACGGTGAGAAAGGAAATTCAACATGCATCGAAGGACTTAGAGCGATGGCTCGCAGCGAAAGGGTGTCTGCCGCAAGGAGAGCGGAAAGGGGATTGTGTGGGGTTCTCTTTTAAGACGATATTGTTTCCAGCGAGCGGCAAGAGCGTGTCCCCGGGAGGCCTTTATTGTTCTTACGGGGGTTTTTGTTTTAACCGTGGGAGAAACCGGAACGTCTGGAGGAAACTCGAGCAAGAGGGGACCTTCCCCTCCTTCCTCGGTTCGTGTTCACGTGCAACTCTTCCAGGAGGACACCCCGTGGTGGCACACCACCGTCTGCGGCTTAGCAGTGCTGCAGGGCGTGCCGGCCGGTACTGGTTCTTGTTGGCTGTAATGTGGTTCTGCGTGGCTGTGCGGGGGCTGACGTCCGCTCAAAGGACATTAAAAAAAAAAAAATAATCTACATCTTTATACTCCTTTGGTTCTTTTGGTAAAGTCGTGTAAAAATAAAAGAAATTAAATAATAGAACACGACGTTTCGATTGCAACACAAGCAACCGTCATCGGGTCGTACTAAAACACAGACACACAAGCAGAGAGAGACAACATAGACACACACACAGCTTCAAATCTACATGTATATTTTCGTAAATGCATCTGGTGTTTTGACTGTGGGAAGCTGCGTGAAATAGCAGCCGCGACCTAAAAAAAACAAAATTGGGTTATAATAACATTGAGCAATAATAACATTGAGTCGAGTTATTGGACGGCAGCGCCATTTGTGCAGCTGCATCGGACAGCGCTGCGGGAATGAGTTGCGTTTTAATCTACGTGCGGGAGGAAACCGGAGCACACGGGAGACGACCCCAACGCGTGCAAGGGAAACGGCATTCTCATACCGATGGGACAAATGATAACGGTCGGCACTCTGCCGGGACCGCATTCTCCTGGCGAGCCCAGCATTATCGCACCGTCCGTGGCGCGCGCGCAAGCCCAAGGGCGTTTCGCGGCATCTCCGTGCGATCCACCAACCCCTCGCTGCCACCTGGGCGGTGCTGGAATGGAGGCAGCCACGTGCAGCGCCACCGCCATCCCCACCCCGGACTAACACAAAAAACACACTAGTGAGTCAGTTTAACACGTAGGCTTTCGCGACCAATATTATTCATGATAAAGGTTTTTGGGTTAGATCGCGTTTATTTATGAATGTGTCGTAACCCTCCACCACCCGACACGGCCAATCGGCAAAAAAAAGGTGTCACGTTGACAAAAAGACAAATAATTCACTACTTTAGCCCACCGGTGTGTTGAAGAGCGAATCCACAACATTTACAGTTTGAGTACTGTGACGTTTCGCTGGTAAATGCATCCAGCATCATCGGGCAATTCGCCAGAATGGTGAAGCCCTCTTCGCTTGCTCCCGGTTTTATATAGTTTTGAACGTCTTTCTGTAAACGTGCGACCAATGAGCACGGTTCACGCTGCAAATATTCGGGCTGCGCCGGAGACGCCCGCCGATTCCTCCCGTGAGCAGAGGCCCTGAGCGTGCGTCCGCCCTTCCCCCCCCCCCCCCGTTCCAGTCACTGCCGATTTTCCAAGAGCAGCAGACCTCGAGTAACACGCTCACACAACAGGCCCGCCAAAAGCCCTTTCGGTCAAGGGAGCTTTACGTTCCGTCTGGGTGAAGTGTAGCGGACATTCCGCCGTGCCGGGCGCATTTGACGGGCAGGACCGTGGGAATCGTCGTTGTCTGGCTCTCGGGAGCCGTGTGGCGATCACTGGCGGATGCCCCGGCACGGACCCCCCCGGGGAGCGAGGTGACGCGTGAACGCAGGGCTCTCCCGGTGAGACGGGAAGCCTCCCCTCGCTTGTGCTGACGGCGCGCGAGTTGGGGGAGCCCTCGTGAGTCTCCTGGGGGCGGGGGGCCTCACGAGTCTCTGGGTGGCACTGGTGTTGGCGAGATGTTAATTGCCTCGCCAGGTATGCAGGAGGCCATGGGTTCGATTCCTACCTTGACGATTCCTGCTGTATATTTGGAGTCTGCGTGTGTGTGTGTCTCTCTCTCTGTCCTCATCATCACGGTAGAGACACGTTAACTACCTCGCCTGGTATGCAGGAGGCCGTGGGTTTGATTCCTACCTTGACGATTCCTGCTGTATATTTGGAGTCTGCGTGTGTGTATCTCTCTCTCTCTCTGTCCTCATCATCACGGTAGAGACACGTTAACTACCTCACTTGGTATGCAGGAGGCCGTGGGTTCGATCCCTACCCTGACAATGCCCGTTGTGTGGATTTTTCTCCGAGTCCTCCGGTTTTTCCCCTCCACATTTAGACTCGACGTGCGTTCAGAGTCTCGGCTGCTGTACATTTGCACGCGATAAGCCACTTTTGTCGGGCTATAGCCAGGTCGCTTGTGAAAAATAATCTCGTAGCGCGGTGGGCTTCACCTTTTTGCAAGATAAAACATTAGTTTTATTTTTGCAAGTGACTTCTGTTTGCCCCTTTTCTTTTCCTTTGCACCCCTAATTGTGTCTTTTGTATCGTTTGCTGTTCTAACGTTCTGACCTTCCCCTACCGGAATATCCTGCGAAAAGAGAGCTTCGTAGTGCGCAGGATTCCTCCCTCCCTCCCCCCCCCACTCCATGCGGTGTAAATAAATATTCTGATTGCGATCCAACAAGCCCCCGCCGTTTGACCTCCTCCGCGACCTTGCCTCTCCCCCACCCCCCCCCCCGTGCGGCGCAGCTTCCCCCCCCCCCACCGGACGCCTCGCCGACCATGAGCGGCGCCATGCGGACCGCGGAGCGCTTCGCTCGCACCCTGTCCCGCCGCAAATCCGGCGCCATGGACGCCGACGGCACGGAGGAGTCCCAGCTCTCCCGCTGCCTCTCCACGCTCGACCTGGTGGTGCTCGGCGTGGGCAGCACCCTGGGCGCCGGCGTCTACGTGCTGGCCGGCGCCGTCGCCCGAGACGACGCCGGCCCGGCCATCGTGCTCTCCTTCCTGGTGGCGGCCGTGGCGTCGGTGCTCGCCGGTCTTTGCTACGCCGAGTTTGGGGCACGCGTGCCCAAGACCGGCTCGGCGTACCTCTACAGCTACGTCGCCGTGGGGGAGCTGTGCGCGTTTGTCACCGGGTGGACGCTCATCCTCTCCTACGTGATCGGTGAGCTCGCCGAATCGCTTATCGGATTTGCAACCCCGACCGCCCCCGCCCCCCGCCCCCCCCCCCCCCCCCCTTAGCCGGAACCTGGTACAGGGCACGAACCGTGACGTAGGAGGGAGCAGGGGAAGAGTTTAGATGGAGGGAGATTGGGCTGGCTCGCTGGTTGCTGCTGCTGCTGCTGCCGGCGTATCGATGGGAGGCGCGCGAGCGGTGTGTGTGTGTGAACTATTACGTGGGGAGGGGGAAGGTGAGGGAGAAGATGAACTTGGTGAGGGAGGAGAGTGAGAGCGGGGAGAAGGAGGTGGAAGGGAGATGGGGGAGGGGGGGGGGGAAGGCTTATTTAATTATGTAATTTTTATATTCATCGAGCTCCTTCGCACAAGGCACTTGTCATCGTGACAGAATTATAATGATTTTGCGTGCAAGATATTCAGGAATGAGTGACCTGCGATAAAAGGTGCTTTGGGGACCGCGAAACGTTTTGGGGGGACGGACGAAGAAGGAGTGGAGGGGCGAGGGAGGGGGGGGGGTGGTGGAGGGAAGAGGAAGAGAATGAGCAGCGGCAAAGAGGTGAGGATTTTTAGTGGTCAAGGGTCGTTCAGTAAACCTCTACCGGGTTGAAGTGATTTGAAGCGATCGCAATCGGCGAGTTTAGCGCTCGTACGCCACGGTACGGTGTCGTTTGTTTTTGATTTGTTGTTGTTTGTTGTTGTTGTTGTGTCGGGCGTCGGCGGGTTCTTAAATTAGTATTTTATATTCTTGCTAAGGGCACTTTGAACAAAATAAGCAACGGGGCTTGCAATTGTGTTTCTAACATTGTAAGCCGTTGCACGGCGGCGTCCGGGACTCGTAGCTGAGCGGGAGTGGGCCGCTCGTCCCACCAGAATTCAGCGTCGTTGTCCTGGCGATGGTTTGCACATCTGCGTCGTTCGATCGACTGTAAGCGTGAACAGTGGCTTTTAGACAGCATACATTAAATTTTTCGTCTCCCCCCTCCTCTTTTCAGAACATAGTTGGACTCGTCCTTCTAAATAAACTGCCAAATCGCTGCGCGTGCCGCTGACGTTTTTTATAAATAAATAAATACACCGTTTCAAAATAAATAAATTATTGAAAACCCACACACCTGATGACGACCGTTTGTGTTATGGTCGAAACGTCGTGAGAATTTTTTATTGTTTTATATATATTTTATTATTTTGTTGTTTCCCTTCAACGTGACCTTACCGAAAGAGCTAAGAATACGATTCTTCGTTTCCTAAATGTTTTTTTTTCTTCTCCCCCTTCCTTTGTAGGAGCTTCCAGCGTCGCGCGGGCCTGGAGCGCCAACTTCGACGGGATCCTGGGGAATCCCATCTCTCACTTCTTAATGGAACACATGTCCATGGGGCTGCCGGGCCTTGCCAAATACCCCGACATCTTCGCCGCTTTCATCATTATCATCATCACAGGTTCGTTTAATCGCTGTGATAGCTGTAGACTCGGCGCAGCCTGGAAGCGTATTATTAAGATATACACAACAACACATTGCAATTCCTTGCAGGTGAGTCACATGCTAAGTGGCTGGTTACTGATCTATTACGTAATTGCATGCACTCCCACGCCTGATCTCGAACCCTGATGGGGTTCAACAATGATGACGGCATCCTGCAAATCGCCCGCAGATGCTGGATGTAATTACCAGCGAAACGTCGTACTACTCAATTTGTAAATCTTCTTTGGTTCTTTCGGTAAAGTCACCACGTAGAATGAGAATAAAATAATCAAATGAAACAATAAAATTCTCACGACGTTTCGGCCACGACACAAGTGGCCTTCTTCAGGTGAAAGGAACAAACCTGTCGGGACGACAGAGCTACACTGACGACAGGTTTGTTCTTTTCACCTGAAGAAGGCCACTTGTGTTGTGGCCGAAACGTCGTGAGAATTTTATAGTTTTAATTTTATTATTTTATTCTCATTCTACGTGACTTTACTGAAAGAACCAAAGAAGATGAATCCTTGCAGTCACGAAAGTTTAAATCGAAATTCAATTTGTAAATGTTGTGGATCCACTCTTCAGCACACCGGTGGGCTAAAGTAGCGAACTATTTTGTCTTTTGTCAGCGTGGCACTTTTTTTTTACCGATTGGCCGTGTCGGGTGGTGGAGGGTCGCGACACATTTATAAACAACGCGACCTAACTCCAAAACCTTCATTGACGAATGATGCTGGCCGCGAAAGCCTGCTGCTACTACTACTACTACTACGTGTTTTAAAAAGTCACTTAGGTGGCCAGCAACCACGCCCGGAGGGGTGGGGGTAGGGGGTAGGGGGTGGGGGGCGGCCCGCGTTCGTGGCGATGTTTTACCACGCATCGCATCGGGCGCTCATTTGAAGGCCGAGTCGACCTAGGGGGAGGGCCCGTGACCCGGTTTCGGACGATCGCCGGGGTTGCTCTCTTCACAGCGCCGTGCTTGGGGGGGGGGGTGGCGCCCGCGGTGACCTTCGCCCCCTATTCCTTACTCGGTCGCGCGTGCAGGCGTGCTGTGCGTTGGCGTGCGCGAGTCGGCGCTCTTCAGCAAGATCTTCACGGCGATCAACGTCGTCGTCCTCTGCGCCGTGATGCTGGGCGGTGCCGTCAAGGGCAAAGCGGGGAACTGGGCCATCGGGCAGGAGGAGCTGGACAACTTCACGATCCGCAGGCGAGCGACGCGATCCCGTAGCGATTTAAAAAAAAATATATAGATTTTTTTATTTATTTTAAAACTAACTAGGATGTCCAATGCCCCCGGGGGTTGTCGGGAAGGCTGTCGGAGTGGTTTGGGGGGGGCACGTGCGTGCGTCGACACCGGTGTACAGACACAATGCGATGCACAATCATTGTTGCTTCATGGGGACCTCCCTTGCCTGCTTGAGATTCGGCTCTAAAGAAAGCTGCCTCTGGTGTGGGCCAATCGGTTTCAAAGACAATGCACAGACTGTCCAGAGCATGCTTTTTTGTTCGCATGTTCGCCTTCGATTGTATGTGGTTAATGCAGACATGATTACTTGGAAAAGGTTTCAGTTTGGTGTTTTAACGTCTTAACACCTGTTTTAGTGCCAGAAAGGGTTTAAACCTATTCTTATACAATCATTGTTACCAACGTTTTGTATTTATATATACTGTAAAACCTTGGATTGCGAGTAACTTGGTCTGCGAGTGTTTTGCAAGACGAGCAAATTTTGTAACGAATGATAATTTGATAAACGAGCGAGGGGTCTTGCAATACGAGCAGTACGTATAGGCTTTGTCTGCTGAGCGTCACGTGATCACAACTGAGCCGATGGTTCTTCTCTCTCTCGCTGCGGGATTGTGGGTAATCGTCTCCCATGCTCGGTCTCAGTCGGCGTGCCTCACTCGTATAGTCAACATCCGTGCGAGCGTATACTGTTTACTGCAGTGTTGTGACCACGTGTATACTGTTTACTACAGTACTATAGTGTTGTGACCACGTGTATACTGTTTACTACAGTACTAAAGTGTTGTGACCACGTGTATACTGTTTACTACAGTACTACAGCGTTGTGACCACGTGTGCGTGCGTAAAGCATTTTTTGATTTTGTGTCCAAGTGTAGTGACTTTAGTAACTGTACTGCAACAATGGCCCCCATGAAGAAAAATGTTGAAAAGGAGGGCGCTGAGAAGAAGATGATTACGGTGGACGTTAAGAAGGAAATCGTCGATTACTTTATATTAAATTTAAATAATAAAAATATAAAAAGGTATTTTTCATTAATCGTGAATATTTTTAGGGCCGTGGAACGAGTCACCCGAGTTTCCAATTATTTCTCATGGGTGGAAATTCGCTTTTGGTATACGAGCGCTTTGGATTACAAACGCGTTTCTGGAACGAATTATGCTCGCGGTCCAAGGTTTCCACTGTAATTTGATTGCATTTCAATGGGAGCCCTGGCACAGAGCATAAACCGCGACGTCAGGAGGTGGTAGAGCAGACGTGGGCAAAGTACGGCCCGTTGGGCTTTTGAATCCGGCCTGCCGAAATTGTCCAAATATTATTATTATTAAATTAAATTTTACCTTTCTCCTGTAATGCCCCCCGTTTCCCCATTAGATGGCGCACTTTGACCGGGAGTTACGACACGGTTTTTGTACCGTTCACGTTCGTGCAATTTGTTAAATTGCCTTGCAAATAGACGCTTTGCTACCTGTCAAAGGCCAGATCCTGCCACGTGATGATTTTTAACACGCCATTTATATTTAGTTCACACGAACGGCTCCGTCCATCCGTTCCTGGCCCGGCCCCTCTGTCAAATTTTAGAACCCAATGTGGCCCGCGAGTGAAAAAAAATTTGCCCCGCCCCTGTGGTAGAGAGACATTTTCCACGAACCTCTGCGTCGCGGACACTGTTGCACCGGAGTTTCACGAAGCGGGCAGAGCGACCGACGTTTTGTGTTTCGATAAACTCCTGCGGTGTGTCCACTTCCTTAACTGGGATAACGCCTCTATGGAGGAAGGGTGGGGGTTGTGGGGGTTGTGGGGGGGTGGAGAAAGGGAAAATAATTGGGAAGTGAGGGGTGGTGAATGGGAGGGGGGTTGCCTTAAATGCCCAAATGAATGAAAAATCGATGTCCACTGGATGAGAATCCGTGAGCGAGCCTCTCAAGTTTGTCGATGTTGCTTCTTCCCTGCCCCCCCCCCCCTCCTTCCACACCCCCCTTACTTTTGCCACTTGGATGTTCCCGAGCAAAACTTTGGGCTCGTGTGACGACTTTAACCCTCTGGCCGTACCGTAGACGTCCTGCAAGTTGCAGGGCGGGGGGTGGGTGGTGTTCCCTCCCCCCCCCCGCCTGTTCACGGCCAAATCTCGGAAACGCGCACAAGCGGCTCGGCGCTGATTTTATTCGGGGAGGCGTAGTAGCGCCGTTGTTTCTGAAGACGCTGTTGCTCGCCGCAGAGAACCTGTCGCAACACGACCCCGCCGCACCCCACGGTGGCTTGCCTCGTGGGGGAGGCTTGGTACCGAGAAAAGTCAATTTATTTTATAATTACGGAGGCCGTGTGTCATCGGAACGGAACCGTTAAAGGTGTAGGCAATATCGCGGCCTTCGCTCCGATCCACATCCGTCTTGTCTTTCGGGTACTGCCCGAAGAGTAAACTCCTGCGGCACCTCGATGCCTCAAGTCGAAATGTGCCCGCCGGGTCGCGATGACGTTCGCGAACCGCGCTCGGCGGAGGACAAGGTGTTTTGGCGTCGTTATTGTGGGCGACCGTGTTCGGGCGTGACCGCTGCGGTGGCCCGCTCGCAGGCCTCTGCGACGGCTCGGTTCTGCGGTAGAAGACCAATTACAGGCTTCGCGGTGCCCACGGTTCATCATTGCCGGGGCCCCACCCGGGCGCCACGCCCGAGGAACTCGAAACTGGGTCACTGGAGTTGCGGCGATTGCACGTCGGCTGCCAAACCGTCATTCCGAGCGATTAACCCTAATCCCTACGCCGTTAAGCACGGGGAGGATGAAGGGGCAAGTCTCTGCAACATTTGATTCGGCAGAGCTCTTCGAGTCGGAGTTAATGCGGGGGCGCGAGACGACAGGCTTTCGCCGACGAGAGCGGCGTTGCGTCTGGACCGTCCAGATAGATCCACGCCCCTCCCCCCCCCCCCCTACTTTTCCCCCGGGGCCCCCCTTTTCGTCGTGTTTTCCCTTCCCCACCATCCTGCGCCCCCCTCGCCCCCCATATCAACTTTCATACCCTCTCCACCTGGGTGGGGCAAATGAACCCAATTCCCCTGCCCCCCCCTTCCCCCACTTCATTAAGCCCTGCCGCACCCCAAACTCGGGCACGCCGAATTTTTATGCACCCCCCCCCACGTAATGAAAGGTGCCCTGTACCGCCGGCCCACGTTGATTTGCGTGCGTGAATTAAAAAAAATATATATATAACAAGAATATAAAAAAACGGTGCAACAAAATATAATTTAAAAAAAAATCTCTCAAATATAAAAAATATAATATCTCAAAAAAATTAATCTCTCTCAAATATAAAAATATAATATCTCTAAAAAATAAATATCTCTCAAATATAAAAATATAATATCTCTAAAAAATAAATATCTCTCAAATATAAAAATATAATATCTCTAAAAAATAAATATCTCTCAAATATAAAAATATAATATCTCTAAAAAATAAATCTCTCAAATATAAAAATATAATATCTCTAAAAAATTAATCTCTCTCAAATATAAAAATATAATATCTCTAAAAAATAAATATCTCTCAAATATAAAAATATAATATCTCTCAAATATAAAAATCTAATAACTCAAAAAAATAAATACGTCTAAAATATAAAAAATTAACGAGCGATCCAAGCAATCCTCATTTACCCGGTGCCCTGAGCTTAGGCGTAGCGTTGCCTTGAGATGGTGCCATCGCGGGTACCACCACCACCACCACCACGCCCCCCCCCCCTTCCACGGTGCTGCCATGCCCCCGGCGGCTGTCATCGGCGCAGATTGGTGGCGTCGCTGTTTGCCGCGTGCCGAGTTGAATGAACGGGGCGAACGGTTGTTTTCGTTGTTGTTGCCGGTTATGAAGAGGAAAAAAAAGAGTAGGTTTTTTTTGTACCCTTTCAAACACCAAATCGATACCTGTTTACGAGGAATCAACTTTGCATTAACCACACACAAACGTGCTCTGATCACACTACATAACACGAGTTTTGTCCCTGGGTAGTGAGTGTTATTTTCTAATTGCTTATGCCTCAAAGGTATAGGTAGATGGCTAGTCCCCACAAACATACTGTTTGGTTCTTTCGGCAAAGTAACGTAGGTATAAAATAAAATAAATTAAATCAGGCTGTTTCGGGCGCAACACCAGTGCCTTTTAATCAGGTGGAACAACCACAGCAAGAAACAACGGCTGAAGTGGGCAAAAGGGTGGGCTGCCTGTAACATGAGGCCATATATAAGTAAGAAAGGGGGCGGGGGGAGGAGCCCACGTGACTTTAACGAAAGAACCAAAGAGTATGGATCCCTGCAGTCACAAACACTTCAAATCGAGAATTATTCCGCACGCAAACTTTGCTTTTGTGACCAGGACTTTACGTGAAGGAATTGACACAAATGCACACCGCGTGTTCTCATTGAAAATAGGAACATTTCAAAATATCACTGTCCTGGTCACAAAAGCAAAGCTTGTGGGGAAATAATAGCCCATTTTCTGTACTTTTGAGGCATAAGCAATTAGGAAATAACACTTTACTACCCAGGAACAATTTTTGTTTGTTTGTTTACAGAGTGTAATGTGTGCATTATCTTTGAAACCGATTGGCCTACACGAGAGAGACAGCCTTCTCCATGGCCCCGTCTCACCAGTGTCAGACCAGAGAATGTCAAAAGGGCGACCAGTACAAAGACAATGCAAGCATCGGCGCATTTATCGCTGGGGTTGAGCAGTTATGTCCCTGGGATCTTTTTGCCAGTATCATCTTCGCACACGTTTTATTACGAGCAGAGGATTAAAAAAAACTATTATTTCATTCTTTGATGCTGGCAAATGAAGTCCTTCGAAAAAGTGTTTTAAAAACAACGGTTTTATCGACAACTTCGTTTAACTCGCGGTCTTTGAGAAGTACGTCAGTGGCACCTGAGACACGCGGCGCCTGCTTTTTGTGCGAGCCGATTTCACAGTTTAGGTACCGCGGCGTTTTTGACCTTGCACACAAAAATATATCATTCATAAGCCGTCCGTACAAAAATTGTGATCGCTTGAAAGGAGGCAAATCAATGATGAATTGATTCCAAAGCTTGCACGTGTGCAAGCTTTGGAATTGATTGCACAACAGGAAGTCGACTTAACTTTTGATTTGGAAGATTTGACCACGACAAACGCAAGTGAAGTTAAATAAAAAAAACCGTTGAAAAAGGTCCGAATGCTCGACGCCAGAGGATGAACGGCGCTGTCCAATCTCCTCCGCTCCCCGGTTTTTAGCCAACCAACTGGAGGCGCTCGCGCCCATCGCCGCGTGCCACCGGCGGACACCGCTGACGACGACGACGACGATGGTGTGATGATAACGATGGAGATGTTTACCAGTAACATTTCCACTGACGTTTTATACATCGACAGTCCATTTGTGCGAACAAAAAAAAGGGGAAAACTCGACGCGTTGGTCAATAACGCTGCGGCCTTTAAAAGGAAAAAACGATATAATGGGTGACGTTTTGGCAATTGGTCCGTCTTTATAGCAACACCCAAAAAAATGCTATGAAGAAGGGCCATTTCCTGAAACGTCGCCTATTGTGTATTTTTTTCCGTGAAGGCCGCGGTGATTTGTTGATGAACGTGCTGAGTGGTTTGTTAACTTGGGCCTGTACACCACTGCTAATGCGGCGGCAGCGTCCACACATCGTTTGATATTTTGTATTGTTGCATTTACACGACCACCTGTTTTAAAGGGCACGCCAGGTCGACTTACTCTTCACGTGAGATGGTTTACGAGAAGATGGCGAATTAAGTTGCTTTAGCAATTAGAATAATTGGATGCAACTGGGGAGGAGTTACCGATGCAAAGTTCGTGAGTAAATGTCGCGGATGGAGATGAATGGAAGGAAGGCCGTGATCGCCAAAGTCTTTGAGAAATGGCACGGCCCATAGATATGTAGATAGACTAAAATTTCCCATAGTCTCGCATTGCCCAAACACTAACATTGCCCATTGGCTAATAATGCCCGTAGACTAGCATTGCCCATAGACTAACATTGTCCAAAGGCTAACAATGCCCATAGACTAACATTGTCTTTTGACTAACATTGCCCAAACACTAACATTGTCTTTTGACTAACATTGCCCAAACACTAACATCGCCCATAGACTAACATCGCCCATAGGCTAACATTGCCCCTAGACTAACATCGCCCATAGGCTAACATTGCCCGTAGTCTAACATTGCTCAAACACTAACATCGCCCATAGGCTAACATTGCTTGTAGACTAACATTGCCCATAGACTAACATTGCCCATAGACTAACATTGCCCATAGACTAACATTGCCCCTAG
Organism: Petromyzon marinus; assembly: GCF_048934315.1. NCBI lineage: Eukaryota > Metazoa > Chordata > Hyperoartia > Petromyzontiformes > Petromyzontidae > Petromyzon > Petromyzon marinus. The sequence continues at coordinate 6,568,525 of NC_133727.1, read as the reverse complement.
ACTAACATCGCCCGTAGACTAACATTGCTTGTAGACTAACATTGCCCTTAGACTAACATTGCCCATAGACTAACATTGCCCATAGACTAACATCGCCCGTAGACTAACATCGCCCATAGGCTAACATTGCTTGTAGACTAACATCGCCCATAGGCTAACATTGCTTGTAGACTTACATTGCCCGTAGACTAACATTGCCCATAGACTAACATCGCCCATAGACTAACATTGCCCGTAGACTAACATCGCCCGTAGACTAACATTGCCCGTAGACTAACATTGCCCATAGACTAACATCGCCCATAGGCTAACATTGCTTGTAGACTTACATTGCCCGTAGACTAACATTGCCCATAGACTAACATCGCCCATAGACTAACATTGCCCATAGACTAACATTGCCCATAGACTAACATTGCCCATAGACTAACATCGCCCGTAGACTAACATCGCCCGTAGACTAACACTGCCCGTAGACTAACATCGCCCGTAGACTAACATCGCCCGTAGACTAACATCGCCCACAGGCTAACAAGTTAGTGAGCAAATGTCATGGACGGTGAGCTAAGTGGAAGGAAGGGCCACCAAGATCACGGACGCGACACACCACAACGTTGAGAGCGGGCGGGAAGAGGTTCCGGTTTGCTTGATGCCCTGCTGCCGCTAACGCCATTGTTTTTTTTTTTATCCCTTCGCGATTCCGTCGCTCGCTGCAGCAACGCGACGACGAGCGGGACGTACGGCTCGGGGGGGTTCGCCCCGTACGGGGTGACCGGCGTCCTCACCGGCGCCGCCACCTGCTTCTACGCCTTCGTCGGCTTCGACTGCATCGCCACCACCGGTGAGCCAATGGGGGGGAGGGGGGGGCGGCGGTGGGTTGGGACGGCGTGGGACGGGCGCCCGTGATTTTGGCGTTCGCCGGCAACGGCGTTGCGCCTTGGGGTCGGCGACAGGAATTATTGTTTTTTTACTTTTAAACTTTTTACACGCCGTTTTTGATTAGTATGTCAGCATCTTTTTTATTTATTTAATTGCTTATCCTGTTTGCGCGGCGTTCCGGGCATGCGTGGGTTTCTCGTGCCAATCGTTTTTGTTGTCGTTGCTTTAGCTCCCGTTAGTTAGCGCCTTCCCTCCGCCCCGCGGAGTCCTGCGACTGCCGCCACTGCCGTCGGCACCTTTGGGCTGCGATCGTTTCGTAACTCTTGAGTCTCTGTGTAACTCCTAGGGATGTCTGTGTTACTCTACGAATCCCTGTGTGACTATGGATCTCTGTGTAACTCTGTGGGCTTCGATGTAGTTCTACGTGACTGCGATATCCTGTAACTACCGCCGCTGCTGACGGTCTTGGGCTGCGGTGATCCTTGCAACTGAACTGCTTAGCTCAATGGGGCCTTGGCAGCTGAGTCTGAGTTTCTTTTGTAACTCTGAATCTGTGTCGCGCTATGAATATCCGTAAAACTATGAGTCTCCATCTAACTTTGTGGATGCCTGCGTCACTCTTCATCTCCGACAAGCTATTGATTTCTAACTCAACGAGTCTCTATGTAACTCTGTGGGTCTCAATGTAACTGGATAAAACTGTGTCGTCATGTAACTTGCCACCATTACCGACAGTCTTGGGCTGTGGTCATCCTTGTCAAAGAGCTGCCTAGCTCAATGGGGCCTTGCCAGCCAAAGTAATCAAGTCCGAGTCTATGCATGTGTAGTGAGTTCAACTGAGTCGCAGATGCACGTCTTGGAGGCAACACATTTATTAACACCAACGCACGGGGTAACTGCCCCTTAACAAGATAACAACCTGTGGTGGTGGACCACCAGGCTAACTGCACTAATTACGCCGTAACTAGCTACGTGACCACCAGGCTAACTACACTAGTTACACTGGGAGTAGCTATGACGGACCGGACCACAGCTTGGGTCCCGGTCCACGTGTTGGAGACTCTGTAGGACGTAGAACGTAGATCTCTTCAGGATGAACAACAGCAGCCGGTCCCTCTCGGGGACCCGGCTTACATCCCCTGCGGCGTGGCTGGCTCCGCCCTTAGCCACGCCCACCTTCTAGAATCCTCCAGCAGGATCTCGACCCTGACACGTGGCCACCCCTGGCCCCCACTTGGGGGCCCTGTGGTTGACCCCAGGGGACACGTGACCTGTAAAGTCTACAGAGTGCCATGGCCCTTAGTAAACCCCATTTCCATGGCCGGCACTCTCACATCCACTCTCACATCCAGCGCTGTCAGTCGGCGCTCACCGAGCCCCCTCTAGGGCCGGTACTGCACCCACATTCACGTGGTGTCCGCGATGTCGCTACATCGCACGCCGTGCCTCTCTCGAGCCGGCATTACACAGTGACATCCGTGATGTCACTACATGTGTATGTTGAACTTCTTCTTTCGCGCCGTACGTAGCCAACCGTACTAATCGGAGGTGCGGGGGAAGGACAACAAGCTCAACACTAAAATCGGTTGCGAAGAAATTCGTTTTCAATTTGGATCTCAAAGTGCACGGCTCCAGCGGCCTCCTAATATCGGAAGGAAGAGCATTCCAGACGGCCGCAGACGCACGATGCCGTGACCGTAGCCGTTCGATGGCCGAGCCAAATGTCGGTCCCCGTACAAGACAAGACGCGGGACCCAACTTCCAAACAAAACGGGTTCTGCGAACAGATTGCAGAAACACTGCATGGTGGGGGGGGGTTCGGGGTTCCACATGAAGAGGCCGGAGCGGTCCGTCGACAGTCCGTACCGTAGCGAGTGGGAGGTCTGTTAGCAGGCCCAAGCGAGTGGCCCCGACATGCGCGATTTGCTGCGTGAAATCGCCCTCGTCTTGCGCGTGCGGCTGCGTGCCGCTCGTGCAGCCACCAGAGGGCCCCGCGAACATTAAAATATACGGTCACGCTTGCTTGACCCGTCGCGCCTCAACCTCACCGACGGATGTTCGGTAATTAACCGTAGGACTTGCTGAGTTTTAGGCTTTTGATTTAAAGCTTTCGTGACTGCAGGGATTCATATTTTTGGTAAAGTCATGTAGAAGGGAAACAATATTTTATTGTTTCCCTTCTACGTGACTTTACCGAAAGAACCAAGAAATATGAGTTTTAGGCTGTAAGACCATTAGGCCCCGGTAGGACTTTGAATGGCCCATATTGTATCGCCAAAGGTGTCGTAAGTGTGGGGGAGTGGTGAGCATTGACAAGGGGGCTGTGGGAACGGTACTTTGTGGCGTATCGTGCCCGTGCACAGTCGTGATGCCTATTGACGGATGCCTTCCAATGAGTGCTCTCCATCCCACATTTGGTGTTAGCTCCGGAGGGCAAGCGTTCTCCGTGTCCTTTCCACGCGGAGTAAAATCCGCGTCGTGCTCCACGTTGACCTCGCCGCTTGGGGGGCCGGCCAATGTCACGAATGCGGCCCAGTCAATCTCGCGGGCTGAACGTGGATTAGTCTGTTAGAATTAATTCTATCTTGACTTGAAGCTTCCGTGACTGCATGAATTGATGTTCCTTTTGTCTTTCGGTGATGTCACTTGGGTTCAAAGAAAATAACCAAAGAATAACAAAAAAAACTACGACGTTTCGATCACAGCGCAAGCGATCGTCATCTGGAGGACGATCGCTTGTGTTGTGATCGAAATGCAATCTTGATTTGAAGCTTTCGTGACTGCAGGAATCCATCACCCTTTGGTTCTTTCGGTAAGGTCACGTGGGTAGAAAATAAAATAAATCACGACGTTTCGGGCGCAACACACAAGCGTCCGTCATCACGCCCGAAACGTCGTGATTTATTTTATAAATAATAAAGATTTTTGGGTCAAATCGCGTTATTTATAAATGTGTCGTAACCCTCCACCACCCGACACGGATCAATCAGCAAAAAAAGTGTCACGTTGACAAAAGGCAAAATGGTTCACTGCTTTAGCCCACCGGTGTGTTGAAGAGTGAACCCACAACATTTTCAGTTTTTGAGTACTCGAACGTGACTTTACCGAAAGACCCAAAGAATATAAAATTCATTCTGTTTGTGGTTTTTTTTTCTTCAAATAAAGAGGCCGGTACAGAACACGAACTGCGTCGCAGGGACGGGGGGGAGGCACGGGAACACCGCGGACACTCGCTGTGTGGGCGCGCGCTTGACGGGGAGGGAGGGGGGGAAAAATCCCACCGCCCTCGCGCCAGACGCCGTCTCCGTTGAGCCCCGCCGACATTTGGCGCGGCGTTGACGCAGCGCGGTTCATGACACAGCGTGGTTCATGACACAGCACGGTTCATGACACAGCACGGTTCATGACACAGCGTGGTTCATGACACAGCACGGTTCATGACACAGCACGGTTCATGACACAGCGTGGTTCATGACACAGCGTGGTTCATGACACAGCACGGTTCATGACACAGCATGGTTCATGACACAGCGCGGTTCATGACACAGCGTGGTTCATGACACAGCGTGGTTCGTGACACAGCGTGGTTCATGACACAGCACGGTTCATGACACAGCACGGTTCATGACACAGCACGGTTCATGACACAGCGTGGTTCATGACACAGCGTGGTTCATGACACAGTGTGGTTCATGACACAGCACGTTTCATGACACAGCACGGTTCATCACGCAGCACGGTTCATGACGCAGCGTGGTTCATGACACAGCGTGGTTCGTGACACAGCGTGGTTCATGACACAGCACGGTTCATGACACAGCGTGGTTCATGACACAGCGTGGTTCATGACACAGCGTGGTTCATGACACAGCACGGTTCATGACACAGCGCGGTTCATGACACAGCACGGTTCGTGACACAGCACGGTTCATGACGCAGCGCGGTTCATGACACAGCACGGTTCGTGACACAGCACGGTTCATGACACAGCACGGTTCATGATGCAGCGCGCGCGAAATGCTTTGAAAGCCGAAACGACGAGCCCAAGGAACGGCCCGAACGGGCGCCGCTCTTCGCCTGGGACGCCGCCTCCACTCCACGTTCTCGTCGTGCGCGGACACGCCCCCACCCGCCTCTCGCTGTGTTTTTTTTGTCTCATTCGCGGTTTGCAGGCGAGGAGGTGAAGAACCCCCAGCGGGCCATCCCCATCAGCATCGTCGCGTCGCTGCTCATCTGCTTTGTGGCCTACTTCGGCGTGTCGGCCGCCCTCACGCTCATGATGCCCTACTATCTGCTGGACGAGGCCAGCCCCCTGCCCGTGGCCTTCGAGTACGTGGGCTGGGGCCCCGCCAAGTACATGGTGGCCATCGGGGCGCTGTGCGCGCTCACCTCGAGGTAAGGCCGATGCGGCGTCGCCGGCGTTGGCGGCCAAACGCCTCGTCGATGCGGTCTTGTGTTGAACTTCTGTCGCACCGTGTTGTAGCCAGCCGTGCTAATCGGAGGTGCGGTGCTGAGTCTATGGTGCAGTGTTGAGTCCATGGGCAGTGTTGAGTCCATGGGCAGTGTTGAGTCTACGGGCAGTGTTGAGTCTATGGTGCAGTGTTGAGTTTATGGGCAGTGTTGAGTCTATGGGCAGTGTTGAGTCCATGGGCAGTGTTGAGTCTATGGGTAGTGTTGAGTCTATGGGCAGTGTTGAGTCCATGGGCAGTGTTGAGTCTATGGGTAGTGTTGAGTCTATGGACAGTGTTGAGTCCATGGGCAGTGTTGAGTCCATGGGCAGTGTTGAGTCCATGGGCAGTGTTGAGTCCATGGGCAGTGTTGAGTCTATGGGCAGTGTTGAGTCTATGGGCAGTGTTGAGTCCATGGGCAGTGTTGAGTCTATGGGCAGTGTTGAGTCTATGGGCAGTGTTGAGTCCATGGGCAGTGTTGAGTCTATGGGCAGTGTTGAGTCTATGGGCAGTTCTAAATTTGAAGCTTTCGTGACTGCAAGGATCCATACTCTTTGGTTCTATTCGGTAAAGTCACGTAGGTAAAAAATTAAAACAAAAATCACGACGTTTCGGCCACAACACAAGCGGCCTTCATCAGGTGAAGGGACCAGACTGTCTCGAGGACAGCGCTGGAGTGAACACAGCCAAGCTCAGACCGCGACCTTTAAGCTGTGTGAGAGTAATTAAGGTGCCTTGACAAAGGAATTAGCATAAAAATTAGCATTTGATTGGCCGACTTAGCATGATGAACGGTGTAGAGGTGGTGTACATGCGGGTGAACATGCCGGTTGGTGAGGGGGGGAGGGGGAGTTTACCTATTGGTGGTGTGAAAAGGGAATTTTAAGAGCTGCGAAAGTTTGGGGTACCACTACTTGAAAAATATACTGTACCATTGAAAATTAGTTTAATGTTTGGTTCGATTTAGAACATCTTACCAATGGTTGCTTAATTTGAAACCATCTTCTCGGTTGAAATTGTGTCTGTAGATCTGAATTGCCTCGTGAACAAATCTCTGATAAAAACCCGTGGGTTTGCAAAGAACCTTGGTTTCGGAGAAAATTATATCGTGATCACCCACAGCGTTGTAACAGTGATCAGCTACGGCAGAAGAATTCGTTCTGCCGTGTTTCAAATCTGATTTGTGCTCGCGAATTCGGTCAGAGACATGTTGCTTTGTCTCCCCGATATAGCAATCACCGCAGGTACAACTCAATTTGTAAACCCCGGGGTTACTGCAAGTCAGGAATGACATCCTTCACGGATGGGATCAGATCACGAATTTTGTGTACTGTATTGAACCGGACCTGGATCTTCTGTTTGTTTAGAATTTTGGAAATCTTTTTAGTAACGCCTGCTATATATGGTAGTGTGATGGTTTTGACCGGAGCATCAAGTGGTTGTTTCTGTATGGAGGGAGAAACATTGATTAGTTTCATATCGTTCGTGCAAATTGCATCTGTGGCAACCGCAGGCCGAGCCGGAAGGATGCCGGGCAGTGGGCCGACACCAACAGTTCCCTCCGTAATTAAGATGTTTTCGGCCAATTGGCGAGCGTTTGCACTGCAAAAACCCGGAGAAGACCCACACGCACACACGTGCGAGGGGGGCAACGCTCTATCCCACACAGAAGGAGCAGGCCTTTCTCCTAGCGAGCCAGGGGCTTAACGGGGGCACCTTTCCCCAACGGCCGCGGGTTCCGAAGGAAGCCCCCCTCGACATTTGCGCGGCGATCCGCCGATCCCTTCGCCGCTGCCTCCGCAGCGCGCGGATAGCGATGGAGGCAGCGTAGCCGCCGGCGCCTGGTGTCGCCTCCCGTGGGAATCCAGGTTGCCCGCGCGGAGGGTCGCCCTCTCCACCCGCCTTCGCGTGAAAGAGCATTTTTAACAGTCGCCGCTACCGCCATCGTCGGTGAACTCCCTCTCCCCCCCCCCCCCCCACCCCCTTCCGTGCGCTCGGCCTGGTGGCCCTTCTCCTCCGCCCCCAACCCCAGTTTGCTCGGAAGCATCTTCCCCATGCCTCGCATCATCTACGCCATGGCGGAGGACGGCCTGCTGTTCCGCTGGCTGGCGCGGGTCCACAAGCGCTTCAAGACTCCCATCCTCGCGACGGTCACTTCGGGCTCCGTGGCAGGTGATGGGCACCTGGGCTCTGCGCCTCGGACTGTTTGGCTGCTACGGGGTTGTTTGGCTGCTGCTGCTGCTGCTGCTGCTGCTATAGAAGTCCACGGGGTGACGATGAGGCCCCCTTCGTCGGGCTGTCGCTGTGGCCAGGTCGACTGAGAGCTGTGTAGCTCGGCAGCCGAAGACTCTTTAAACGTGCGACGGCGATTCTGAAATGCGGAGGGGGGGGGGGAAACCGGAGGAACCGGCGGAAAAATCCACGCGACCACGGGGAGAGGGAGACGGAGGGGCAAACTCCAAATATTCGGCAGAAGGCATCAGGGTCGGGATCGAACCCACGACCTCCTGCACACCAGGCGAGGTAGTTAACATCTCCTAGCCACCGTGATGATGATGAGAGAGAGAGACACGCAGATTCCAAATATTCGGCAGCAGGCATCAATTTCGGGATCCAACCCACGACCTCCTGTACACCAAGCGAGGTAGTTAACATCTCCTAGCCACCGTGATGATGATGAGAGAGAGAGACACGCAAACTCCAAATATACAGCAGCAGGTGTCAGGGTCAGGATCGAACCCACGACCTCCTGTACACCAGGCGAGGTAGTCAACATCTCCTAGCCACCGTGGTGCCCCTCTGCTCTGCACCCCTGGCCGAGTAAAGTGCTCCGGCCGAGATTTTAGCCGGCGTCTCTCAGAGTCGCAGCGAGCCGCGACTCTGGCGCCGAGGCATTGCTGCTCGTGAACAGTTCAGACCACCGTCTCGTAAAGTAAAACCTGGCTTTTATTTCTTCAGCTCAGAATTAATAATGTTGTGCTCTGCTGGTCAATGTTGTAAGAGGTGTTAACTACCTCGCCTGGTGTACAGGAGGTAGTGGGTTCGATCCCGATCCTGACAATTTCCGTATATTTGGAGTCTGCGTGTCTCTCTCTCTCTCATCATCATCACGGTGGATAGGAGATGTTAACCACCTCGCCTGGTATACAGGAGGTTGTGGGTTTGATCCCGACCCTGACGCCTGCTGAATATTTGGAGTTTGCGTGTCTCTCGCTCTCATCATCATCACGGTGGCTAGGAGATGTTAACTACCTCGCCTGGTGTACAGGAGGTCGTGGGTTCGATCCCGACCCTGACACCTGCTGTATATTTGGTGTTTGCGTGTCTCTCTCTCTCTCTCTCTCCTCCCATGGTCGCGTGGATTTTTCGCCAGCTCCTCCGCTTTTGCGCTTCAAATTTAGAATCGACATCGCGCGTTTAGAGTCCCTTGTCTGCTTTATACATTCCCGCTCATGGGCCAAAACCGCTGATGGACATCTGAACTCGTCTTGGGCCTCCGTCTCCCCTGGGTTGACTCCACCTCAATTGAGCACCTGGTGCGATTGTGTAAACATCGTGCGTGCGCCGTGCCGTCAATGCTGGATATTTGAACCTTACGGCGTTACCCCGGGGTACCGTAGTTCCCCCCGGCTCTCGCATATCTAATGTTCGCGACGCAAGTCATTTTGTCTAGTCTGTTGATGGCCGGCGACGCGGCAATGGGCTCATCTCGACGAGCTGTGCACTCCGACGCACCGCTACCTCGGCGCGTACCGCGCGGCCGTTCGGGGGTTTCCGGCGCTACCGTCGTCCTCGCTGCGTTTCGACATGGCGGAGCGGCAACACCGATTTTCGGGATCGATCGGTAGCCCCGTCGCGGAGTTGAAGTGCACCGCTGGACAAAAAATCGCGTCCCGGAAATAAAACATTTAATGAATTGCCTCGGCCATTTTTGTATGATATCGGTACCCCGGGCTACCGCAGTGAGGATCAAATTTTTTTTGCCTTTTATCGTTTGTCTGCATCAGCGGTGATGGCGTTCCTGTTTGACCTCATCGCCCTGGTGGACCTCATGTCCATCGGAACGCTGCTGTCATACTCTCTGGTGGCTGCCTGCGTGCTCATCCTGCGGTAAGGAATGCCAAGCAGCAGCTCCCCACCCCCTCCTCATCATCCTCCTCCTCCGCCTTTCTCCCGCTCCACTCGCGCCTCCCCCGGGTCCCCCTAACCTCTTTCGTCCGAACGAATTAATCCACGGGGTGTTTTTTTAAAATATTTCGCTGCGTTTGGCTACAGCCGTGCAGCCTCGGAATAACATGGGCGGATATATAGGGCAGCCCGGCGTTATGGTAACAACAACAGAAGCGTTTGGGGGTGAGGGGGGTGGCAGTGTGGTTGGTGGTGGTGTGGTTGGTAGTGGTGGTGTGTGGTTGGTAGTGTGGTGGTGGTGTGTGTTGGGGGTGGTGTGTGGTGTGGTTGGTGGTGTGTGGTGGTGTATGGTTGGTGGTGTGGTTGGTGGTGGTGTGTAGTTGGTGGTGGTGGTGGGGTTGGTGGTGGTGTGTGGTTGGTGGTGGTGGTGGGGTTGGTAGTGGTGTGTGGTTGGTGGTGGTGTGGGGTTGGTGGTGGTGTGTGGTTGGTGGTGGTGTGTGGTTGGTAGTGTGGTTGGTAGTGGTGTGTGGTTGGTGGTGGTGTGTGGTTGGTGGTGGTGGTGGGGTTGGTGGTGTGTGGTTGGTGGTGGTGTGTGGTTGGTGGTGGTGTGGTTGGTGGTGGTGGTGTGTTGGTGGTGTGGTTGGTGGTGGTGGTGTGATTGGTGGTGGTGGTGTGGTTGGTGGTGGTGTGTGGTTGGTGGTGTGGTTGGTGGTGGTGTGTGGTTGGTGGTGTGGTTGATGGTGTGGTTGGTGGTGGTGTGTGGTTGGTGGTGGTGTGTGGTTGGTGGTGTGGTTGGTGGTGTGGTTGGTGGTGTGGTTGGTGGTGGTGGTGTGTGGTTGGCGGTGGTGTGTGGTTGGCGGTGGTGTGTGGTTGGTGGTGGTGTGTGGTTGGCGGTGGTGTGTGGTTGGCGGTGGTGTGTGGTTGGCGGTGGTGGTGTGGTTGGTGGTGGTGTATGGTTGGTGGTGTGGGTGGTGGTGCGTGGTTGGTGGTGGTGCGTGGTTGGTGGTGGTGCGTGGTTGGTGGTGGTGCGTGGTTGGTGGTGGTGGTGTGTGGTTGGTGGTGGTGGTGTGGTTGGTGGTGTGGTTGGTGGTGGTGTGGTTGGTGGTGGTGTGTGGTTGGTGGTGGTGCGTGGTTGGTGGTGGTGGTGTGGTTGGTGGTGGTGCGTGGTTGGTGGTAGTGCGTGGTTGGTGGTGGTGCGTGGTTGGTGGTGGTGCGTGGTTGGTGGTGTGTGGTTTGCGGTGGTGGTGTGGTTGGTGGTGGTGTGTGGTTGGTGGTGGTGCGTGGTTGGTGGTGGTGGTGTGTGGTTGGCGGTAGTGGTGTGGTTGGCGGTGGTGTGTGGTTGGTGGTGTGTGGTTGGTGGTATGGTTGGTGGTGGTGTGTGGTGGTGGTGTGGTTGGTGGTGTGGTTGGTGGTGGTGGTGTGTGGTGGTGGTGTGGTTGGTGGTGTGGTTGGTGTTGGTGGTGTGGTTGGTGGTGGTGGTGTGTGGTTGGTGGTATGGTTGGTGGTGGTGTGTGGTTGGTGGTGTGGTTGGTGGTGTGGTTGGTGGTGGTGGTGTGTGTTTGGTGGTGTGGTTGGTGGTGGTGTGTGGTTGGTGGTGGTGTGTGGTTGGTGGTGGTGTGGTTGGTGGTGGTGTGTGGTTGGTGGTGGTGGTGTGGTTGGTGGTGGTGTGTGGTGGTGTGTGGTTGGTGGTGTGGTTGGTGGTGGTGTGTGGTGGTGTGTGGTTGGTGGTGTGGTTGGTGGTGGTGTGGTTTGTGGTGGTGTGTGCTTGGTGGTATGGTTGGTGGTGGGGTTGTGGCGCAGGGCCACAACCCCGAGCGGCCGGCTGCTCGTTGGCATCTCTTCCACGGTTGTGCAGGAACGTCTCTCGCCACTGCCGTCCCGGTTTCTGACACCCGCGCTGCACAATTACCGCCGCAGCGTTGGGTTGCGCGTGCCAGAGCTGCCCTGTGATGTCCGGTGATTGTCCGTGTTGTTGTTGTTGTTGGTGTGTTTATATAGTAAACAACATAAATAACATTACAGGCCACGGCCCTGGTATTTCACGGACGTACCCTAATGGTCTCGTTTTCATTTTATATATTTTTTTAATGCATGCACGTGGGCTTTTCGCGACCAATATTACGCATGATAAAGGTTTTTGGGTTGGATGGCGTTAATATAAATCTGTCGTTAACTCGCCGCCACCCGATCACGGCCCGATTCGTAAGGTTTGTCACCTTGAGCAAAGCATGCCAACTGGCTGCTACTTCAGCACACAATTTTGAGTACCGTGGCATTTCGCGAGAGATTCATCGGGCGATTCGCCTCCCTGAAGAGAGAGATGGACTCCGCGGATGCCAGGCGGAGCCACAGACGAAGCTGCAAGTCAGCCACGCGATGAGCCGACGCCAACAATTGCCCAAGCTCTACAATCCTCTTTGTACGAATCTTTTATCGGCCAATTAAGGAGCGTTTTAAAGTGTGAGGACACCGGAGCACCCGGACGAAACCCCCCCCCCCCCCCCCCACCCCCCACGCGCGCGAGGGGGGGAGGTGTGTGTGTGTGGGGGAAACGCTCGATCCTGCACACACGGAACGGGCAAAGTCCACATTTTTTTTCCGCGTCCCGCCTTCTCTGCGCGTCACTCCTGGGGGACGCCCACGGCGAGGGGGGGTTCCACGCGACGTCTGTGTGCAATCCACCAACCCTCGCCGCTTGCCTCCACGCCGCCGGATTGCGGGCGGCCCACGTGCGCGGCCGGCGGGCGCGACGTGGGCCCAACCGTTGCGCCGTTGGGACGTTCGAACGGCGAAACCTCGCCGTCGATGAGTTCGGGCGCGGTCAATCGCCGCGATACGTCAAGCGCAGAATTGGTGACCGCGCTGCACACACGCGTGTGTATGTGTGTGTGTGTGTGTGTCATCCCCCCTCTATCGCGCGTGGTCAGTTACCAACCGGAGCCGGACTGGAAGGACTCGCCGGACTTTGGATTCGTGCCTGGGGGTGCCACCCTGGAGGAGCAGGTGAAGCCACAGTGGGGGGCCATGCTGCTGATACAGCCCCGGTCGCGGCTTCCCAACAAGCAATCGACCGTCATCGTGAACGTGTGTGTCGGCGTCATCGGTGAGCACCCCCACCCCCCCCCCCCCCACACACCTCACCCCCCTCCACCGTGCCGCAGCGGCTAGGAGATGTTAACTACCTCGCCTGGTACGTAGGAGGTCGTGGGATCGATCCCGACCCTGACGACGCCTGCTGTACATTTGTAGTTTGCGTGTCTCTGCCGCACAGCGGTGAGATGTTAACTACCTCGCCTGGTATACAGGAGGTTGTGGGATCGATCCCGACCCTGACGACGCCTGCTGTACAATTGTAGTTTGCGTGTCTCTCTCGCACAGTGGTGAGATGTTAACTACCTCGCCTGGTACGCAGGAGGTTGTGGGATCGATCCCGACCCTGACGACGCCTGCTGTATATTTGTAGTTTGCGTGTCTCGCACAGCGGTGAGATGTTAACTACCTCGTCTGGTATACAGGAGGTCGTGGGATCGATCCCGACCCTGACGACGCCTGCTGTATATTTGTAGTTTGCGTGTCTCTCTCTCACAGCGGTGAGATGTTAACTACCTCGCCTGGTATACAGGAGGTCGTGGGATCGATCCCGACCCTGACGACGCCTGCTGTATATTTGTAGTTTGCGTGTCTCTCTCGCACAGTGGTGAGATGTTAACTACCTCGCCTGGTATAAAGGAGGTCGTGGGATCGATCCCGACCCTGACGACGCCTGCTGTATATTTGTAGTTTGCGTGTCTCGCACAGCGGTGAGATGTTAACTACCTCGCCTGGTATACAGGAGGTCGTGGGATCGATCCCGACCCTGACGACGCCTGCTGCTGTATATTTGGAGTTTGCGTGTCTCGCACAGTGGTGAGATGTTAACTACCTCGCCTGGTACGCAGGAGGTCGTGGGATCGATCCCGACCCTGGCGATGCCTGCTGCTGTATATTTGGAGTTTGCGTGTCTGTCTGTCTCTTCCCGTGGTCACGTGGATTTTTCTCCCGGTCCTTCGGTTTTTCCCTGCACATTTAGAATCAACATCGCGCGTTTTTTGAGTGTTTGGCTACTGTGAATTTCCACACGATAAGCCACTTCGTTGAGATATCATTTGTGGCCAGGTCGCTTCTGAAGAGCTATGCATAGCTCAAGTGAGCCTTACCTGGTCAAATAAAAAGTCTAGTTTAACCTTGTGGCCGTGATTGCGTACACGGATTGGTCGTGAACGCGATTGTGTGGCGAGCGGTGGTGCAACGGTTAGCACGCTGCACTACAAAACCGTCAACACCAGTGACAATTATCTGAACCGGTCGACTGGGCCCCCTCCCCTGGGTCGACTCGGCCTCAGCTGAGTACCTGGTGCGATGTGTAAACGTCGTCACTGGGGAGACAAAGGCGGCCGGGCGTGTACCGTGCCGGCCTTCGTAGGTGCTCACTAACAGCACTTGCCCCCTACAGTCTGCCGGGGCTATACGGGGGGGGGGGGGGTGGATCCTTGTCTTTGCGAACGCGATTGTGCGCTCGTGTGCACCGGTTGAGCTGTGGTTCCGCAACTGGCGAGCGTGGGTCCGTCCGTGGGTGCACGCAGCGTTGCTCTGCGTGGTGCTCACCACGTTCATGGTGCACGGGGCCTCGGCCCTGGCCGAGCAGGCCACCTGGGTCATCGCCATGGTCGTCGTCTTCGCCACCGCCCTCGTCGCGGTCACCGCCGTCATCTGGAGGCAGCCGCAGAGTCGGGCGAAGGTCTCCTTCAAGGTAAGGACCCTCCCGAAACAGGAGTCGTGAGGCTCCGGTTGCGAGGCTTTTTGCTGGGCTTGGCCTACCGCAATAAATAAGCAAGCGTGCAGCGTGTGCCGCCTTGATGGCTGCTAATCCAGCCTGTTCCCACAATGCACCGCGCCAAGGTCAGAGGGCGCACGCGATCAATTGCCAGAGCGCGGAGGCGTCGAGCCTCGTGTCACGTCCTCCTTGGCCGTGCGATTACATTTAGAACGCGCCTCCGATTTGGCACTGGTTGGCTACGTACGGTGCGAAAGAAGTTCAACGTACGTACGTGCTTACAGGGCATCTTAAAGACTCCTTTTTATTCAACAACGTTGACGAAAAGGGCGATCGGCCAAAGCGCTGCTCGAGGGCCTGACGGGCGTGGTCTCCGTAAGGCTTCCTTGACAACGGCGTTTTACATTCGCATTCAGTGTCGTCTTATTCTCACGTCAGCCCCCCCGTGAATTCACGCACCGACCTGGGGAAACGTCGCCCCCTGTGCAACGGCTCTTGCGGATGCGCCGAAAGAGTCCGCAGGCAATTTTAAAGTTTGATGACGAGAAGATCGAACGGGGGAATTGGCGATCGCGAGCAAGTGCGTCTGCGGGACGGTGTGACGTGTGGAGCCCAGGGATACGATTGCTGAATGGTTGGGGAAAAAAACTTTTCTGGTCGGTGACTTGGTGGCTAGGAGATGTCAACTCCCTCGCTTGGTATACGGGAGGTCGTGGGTTCGTTTCCGACCCCGACGGCACCACGTCCTCCCCGTGGTGGCGTGGATATTTCCCCGGGGTCCCCTCCGGGTTTTAACCCTGCCCATAGACTCGGAAACATTCGTTCGGAGTATTTAGCTGCTGTAAATTTCAACATGATGAGCCCAATATGGGACCTTTCTTGCCAGTATTAAAATATGTCGAGATGTTAAAACACCAAACAGAATCGCTTGCTCAAGGAATCCTGTCCGCATTATCCACCACGTACTTGCGGTGAACACACAAGCAAAGAAACATGCTCTGATAATATATGATGCATTGTATTTTGACACCGATTGGTCCGCACCAGAGACGGCTTTCATTTGAGTTGAGTCTCAACAGTGTTAGACCAGAGAACGGCAGAAGGCGCGAACAGCACCAAAGCATATATAATATTACCAGAGCACGATTTTTGTTTGCACAAGTACGTGTGGTTAATGCAGACAGGATTCCTTGAATAAGGATTCTGTTTGTTTGGTGTTTTAACATCTTGACACAACTGTTTTATTGGGACCTCCTTTGCCAGTACCAAAATATGAGAATCGATTTTTCTCCTTTTTTAAATCTGGCAGCAAAGCAGCTGTGTTGAGATGTTAAAACACCAAACTGAAACCTACGAGACTAGTCTCAAACGGTGTTAGACCAGAGGCTAGGCTCGAGAGAAAGCTGTCTCTGGTGTGGACCAATCAGTTTCGAAGACAATGCATCATATTATCAGAATGTTTTTTGTTTGCATTCTGACCACAAGTTTTGCAGTTAATGCAGTAACATGATTCCTTGTAAAAAGGTTTCAGTTTGGTGTTTTAACATCTTAACACCGCTGTTTTGTGGCCATGAAAAAAGAGGAAAAACCTATTCTCACTTATATTCTTAGTTTTTTCGGTAAAGTCACGTTGAAGGGAAACAACAAAAGAATAAAATATATAATTTTTTTATTGTTTTATATATTTTTTTATTATTTTGTTGTTTCCCTTCAACGTGACTTTACCGAAAAAACTAAGAATATGAATTACTGCAGTCACGAAAGCTTTAAATCAAAATTTCTATTCTCACTTGTTTCATTGCCAGAAAGGGTAAAACCTTTTTGTTACACGATGAAACCACTTCATCGAGCTATCGTTTGTGGCCAGCTCGCTTCTGAAAAGGAGCTTTTGCGTAGCTCATTGGGCCTTAATTTACTGAAATATTCCCACACCCGGCACACCACATCGATTGGGCGGTGGTGGCTACGCTGCTGCACATGGCTGCCTGTAATCCAGCGCTGTGGCGGCAGCAGCAGCAGCAGCAGCGAGGCTCGGTGGATCACCGCACAGATGTCGTGTGAAGCTCCCTTCCCGTGGGTGTCGAGGACCGGTCCACACTCTGGCTCGCCTCGAGAAGGGCGGTACAGCGAACGTGGACTTTGGCCGTTCCGTCTGTGCGGGATCGAGTGTTGTCCCCTTGCACGCGTGGCTTTTCCTCCAGGCGCTCCAGTTTCCTCCGACAAGTAAACGGCTAGCTGGCCTATAACGCCTTAACATATAGGGGACCAATCTTGATTTGGAGCTTTCGTGACTGCAGGAATCCATACTCTTTGGTTCTTACGGAAAAGTCGCGTGGGTAGAAAATATAATAAGATGGGGGACCGCAGAGGTTGGGGTGGAGAATTTGTCGCCGGTTCCACCGCTGCATTCCCCCCCCCCCCCACTCGTCTGTGGTTCGGGGTCGGTGCAGAGTTACAAGTTGAGATGATCCCTATTAGTATTCCTCTCGCCACGGCCTCCGGCTCCTCGGTCCCGTGTGGCTACTGTAGTCTGTCGGGGAGACCCACAAAATATCGAGTGAGAAGCTTGCACCTCCGCCTGGCTGCTGCTAACTCGGCGCACGGGGATGTGAAGACGATGACACGAAGCACATTTAAAAGCAAACCCCCCAAAAAAATCGCAAAGCAGCTGGTCGCCCGCTCCTTATTTTAAATGTCACGAGGACACGCGGCTGTCCTCTCTCCGTTTCTCTCTCTCTCTCTGCGGTCTCTTCGCAGAGAGACGGTAGCAGCGCTGGGTGGCCTAGCGATCAATCTCGGCCTCGACGCCACGGAGTTAGGGCGGGAGGGGGGGGTCGGCGGGGTGATTCGCCGCTCTTCCCACACCCGTCCGATGATTTAGGAACCCCGCTGGGGGCGATGCGCTTTTAAATCCAGTTTTTTAAAACTCGTTTCTTTCGAACTGCTTTTTTGTGTTTTAGTTTGTAGTCCCCCCTCCCTCCATCCCCCGCACCTCCGATTAGCACGGTTGGCTACGTATGGTGCGAAAAAAGTTCAACATACGTACGTACTGCCCATAGACTCAAAACACTGCCGCCCATCGACTCAACACTGCCCATAGACTCAACACTGCCCATAGACTCAACACTGCCCATAGACTCAACATGACCCATAGACTCAACACTGCCCACAGACTCAACACTGCCCATAGACTCAACACTGCCCATAGACTCAACACTGCCCATAGACTCAACACTGCCCATAGACTCAACACTGCACCATAGACTCAGCACTGCACCATAGACTCAGCACTGCACCATAGACTCAGCACTGCCAGTAGACTCAACACTGCACCATAGACTCAACACTGCACCTTTGACTCAACACTGCACCATAGACTCAACACGGCCCATAGACTCAACACTGCCCATAGACTCAACACGACCCATAGACTCAACACTGCCCATAGACTCAACACTGCCCATAGACTCGACACTACCCATACACTCAACACTGCCCATAGACTCAACACTGCCCATAGACTTAAAACACTGCCCACAGACTCAAAACACTGCCCACAGACTCAAAACACTGCCCACAGACTCAACACTGCCCACAGACTCAGACTCAACACTGCCCACAGACTCAACACTGCCTATAGACTCAACACTGCCCACAGACTCAACACTGCACCACAGACTCAACACTGCACCATAGACTCAACACTGCACCTCCCATTTGCACGGTTGGCTACGTACGGTGCGAAAGAAGTTCAACGTACCTACACGAGGTGCAACCAATCACCGACAGGGGCGTGTGCCACCATCTCATGCCTCTCTGCCAGTGCTCCCACAAAGGAGAGGAGACCCAAGACTGAATCGCATCCAACCACGTTACTTGGTGATGCTGCTGTTGCTGCGTTGGCAGTGGTGCATGAAGGGCGCCACGGTGGCTATGAGATGTTAACTACCTCGCCTGCTGTACAGGAGGTCGTGGGTTCGATCCCAACCCTGACGATGCCTGCTGCTGTATATTTAGAGTCTGCGTGTCTCTCTCTCATCATCATCACGGTGGAGATGTTAACTCCCTCGCCTGGTATACAGGCGGTCGTGGGTTCGATCCCGACCCTGACGATGCCTGCTGTATATTTGGAGTTTGCGTGTCTCTCTCTCTCGTCATCATCACGGTGGCTAGGAGATGTTAACTACCTCGCCCGGTGTACAGGAGGTCGTGGGTTCGATCCCGACCCTAACGATGCCTGCTGCTGCTGTATATTTGGATTTTTTTTATTTTCTCTCCGCCTGATGAAGACCGCTTGTGTTGCGATCGAAACGTCGTGGGTTTTTTGCTTTTATTATTTAAAATTATTTTTTATTTTATTCTACAATTTTTAAAATTTTAATTACGGGTTTTTTGCTTTTATTGTTTTCATCAATTATTTTAGTATTTTCTTTTTATTATTTAAAAATGTTATTTTATTTTTCTTTTCTATTCACGTGACTTTATCGAAAGAACCAAGAATATGTATATTTGGAGTTGGCGTGTTCTCCCTTGCCGTGGTCGTGTGGATTTTTCTCCAGGTCCCCTGCGCTTTTTCCCTCCACAGTTAGAATCGACATGTGTCATTTGGCTGCTATAAAAATGTCCACGTGATAGGCCAACTTCGTTGAGCTATCATTTGTGGCCAGGCCGCTTCTGAAAGAGAGCCTCATAGCCCAGGGGGGGCCTTACCTGCTAAAAACAAATAGTAAATAATTATAATAATAATGCAACGCGTTTGTCAATAATGCTCTGGCCGTAAAAGAAAAAAAATATAGGTGATGTTTCAGGCAATGGCCTTTCTCCCTCACAGCTCATAAATAAACAAAGTCTCCTCCAGCGGTGTGCGACTGTGGGTCATCCAGACCAGCATCGCACGATGCATAACGACGAAACGCCCCCCCCCCCCCGATCCAAAACAACACGAAGGAGACGTGACGGCGACGACGGTACACTACTCTGCCGCTGCTGCAGCTGCCGCCACTGCTACTGCTGTTGCTGCCGCTGCTGCTGCCGTTGTTACTGCTACTACTCCGCTGTTGCTGCTGCTGCTACTGCTGCGTCTGTTGCTGCTGCTGCTACTGCTGCGTCTGCCGCTGCTGCCGCTGCTGCTGCGTCTGCCGCTGCTGCTGCTGCCGCTGCTACTGCTGCTGCTACTGCTGCGTCTGTTGCTGCTGCTGCTACTGCTGCGTCTGCCGCTGCTGCCGCTGCTGCTGCGTCTGCTGCTGCTACTACTGCCGCTGCTGCTGCTGCTGCTGCTGCTACTGCTGCTGCTACTGCTGCTACTGCTGCTGCTACTGCTGCTGCCGCTGCTGCTGCTGCTGCTACTGCTACTACTGCCGCTGCTGCTGCTGCTGCTACTGCTGCTGCTACAGCTGCTACTACTGCTGCTGCTACAGCTGCTACTACTGCTGCCGCTGCTGCTGCTGCCGCTGCTGCCGACGCGGTTGTCCGGCTTGACCACCAGAGCTGTGACAATCCGTCAGCAGCTGCACGGCAAGAAAGAAACGGAGGCCGGAGAGATGGCGCTCATAAGGGCTCGAGCCCGCACTTGTTCACACGTGTAGTTACACCAATAGGGGCTGCCGAGTGTAACGGACACAAAAAACCCCTTCTGCGAGTCAATGTTCTTGAGCGGGATCCACCGCGCAAGCGCTAAGATGGCGTACGCCGGTGTCCTCCATCGCGGGGACGCTGGCGGCCCCTGGTGGGCCTTCAGTGGCGGCCCCTGGTTGGGCCTTCAGTGGCGGCCCCTGGTGGGCCTTCAGTGGCGGCCCCTGGTGGGCCTTCAGTGGCGGCCCCTGGTTGGGCCTTCAGTGGCGGCCCCTGGTTGGGCCTTCAGTGGCGGCCCCTGGTTGGGCCTTCAGTGGCGGCCCCTGGTGGGCCTTCAGTGGCGGCCCCTGGTTGGGCCTTCAGTGGCGGCCCCTGGTGGGCCTTCAGTGGCGGCCCCTGGTTGGGCCTTCAGTGGCGGCCCCTGGTTGGGCCTTCAGTGGCGGCCCCTGGTGGGGCCTTCAGTGGCGGCCCCTGGTTGGGCCTTCAGTGGCGGCCCCTGGTTGGGCCTTCAGTGGCGGCCCCTGGTGGGCCTTCAGTGGCGGCCACTGGTGGGCCTTCAGTGGCGGCCCCTGGTTGGGCCTTCAGTGGCGGCCCGCTGACGTGCGACCCCCCCCCCCCCCCTCTCTCCCCCTCCCTCCTCGACAATACACAAATGGTGAAACCACCGCCCACCCATCATCATCATTGTGCTGTTGTCCAACCCCGCCCCCCCACCCAAGTGGTTTCAAATGTCGTGGCGGTAACTCACGCTGACCGATGCCTGATCGGCGATCGTGGCCCACAACCCCCCACCTCTGAAGATGAGTGCAGACCAGCGAGTCTGAAGCGTTGCGTTCAGCTCCTCCACTAAAGAACAAAGATCCCCCGTATAGCCTTTCACAGACTGCTGGGGCAAGTGCCGTCCGTGAGGAGCGCCTAATGAAGGCCGGCACCACGCCCGGCCGCCTTTGTCTCCCTTACCCCCCCCCCCCCCACACACCTTTGTTAAACCGAGTGAAGGCGACCGCCGTACGAGGTGCAATCGTGCAAGCGGCGCGACGAATGCCGGTCGAGCGGTAGCGCACGTGGTGCGTCAGCAGCAGCAGCAGCAGCGTGATGATGATGGTGATGATGATGGTGATGATGGTGATGATGGTGATGAGGTGTGCCTTCGTCTCCGCCCCGCAGGTGCCCATGCTGCCCGTGCTTCCCGTTGTCAGCATCTTCGTGAACACCTACCTCATGGTGCTGCTCGACCTCATGACCTGGATTCGCTTTGCGGCCTGGATGACCGTCGGTATGGCAATCCCCTCCGCTCCCCTTCCTCTCCTCTCCGCTCCGCTCCCTTCCGCTGCCTGCCGAACCGGCCGCTAGCCGAGGCCGCCGGCGGTGTGACGAAGCGTCGGGTTGCATCGGCCGGTGGCAGCGCGCCGGGGATGCGCGCACCACCATGCACCACCACGCACCACCATGCACCACCACACACCACCACACACCACCACGCACCACCACCACGCACCACCACCACGCACAACCACGCACCACCACGCACCACCACCACGCACCACCACCACGCACAACCACGCACCACCACCACGCACAACCACGCACCACCACGCACCACCACGCACCACCACGCACCACCACTCACCACCACTCACCACCACACACAACCATGCACCACTGCACCACCATCCACCACCACGCACCACAACGCACCACCACCATGCACCACCACCATGCACCACCACCATGCACTACCACGCACCACCATGCACAACGCACCACAATGCACCACCACCACGTACTACCATGCACCACCATGCACCACCACCATGCACCACCATGCACCACCACGCACCACCACGCACCACCACGCACCACAACGCACCACCAAGCACCACCATGCACCACCATGCACCACCACACACCACCACCATGCACCACCACTGCACCACCATCCACCATGCACCACAACGCACCACCACCATGCACCACCACCATGCACCACCACGCACCACCACCACGCACCACCACGCACCACCATCCCAACACTATCTTGTTTATTTTAGAAATGAAAAGGCCTACGAAACTATTATAAGCGTAAGACTTTGATTTTACTTGCGGGTTCATTACTTCAGAAATAATTACGAGGTCGAATGTACTCGCTAGTGCACATGCATTTTCATAGAATGATGCGTTTCAATCGGATAAAGTAGATGTGCAAACAAAACCGCAGGTTGGATCCTCCCTACCCAACTACCC